>NC_092281.1:21669718-21957218 GCF_036320965.1 Panulirus ornatus | reverse complement strand
ATCTACGGAGTATTGAAAGAATACTTGGTTTGTATATTCTTTGGGGATGAAGATTTGGTAGTGTCTTATTTTTTTGTGTTTGTTGACATAGAATAAGTGACTTTTTATTCCTATGGTGAAGTAGAGTGTTGACTTTTTTTATTGCCACATCACGCTGAGCAGAGCAGAGGGAAATTCATTCGTGGGTGTGATAGAGAGAATCGTGGAGAGGAGGGTGAAAGGCAAAGATAGAGGTGGAGATTGTGGTTTTATGACCAGGGGAAAACAAATATGGTGTTACCTGCACGAAAAACCGTAGGAAAAGTGGATTCCCAGAAGTTTTCAATGGAGATATTCTGGGCTGCGGACCAGAGTGGAATCTCTCAGTGGAAAGGAGAAGCCTGGTTAACACATCTTTTTTATGTATATATAAAGATCTTCACCTGAGAGAGAGAGAGAGAGAGAGAGAGAGAGAGAGAGAGAGAGAGAGAGAGAGAGAGAGAGAGAGAAGAAGTCCATTGTTCCCTTATGGAGAGTGAGAGTCAGATGAAGGAGGGTGTGCATGCTTGATACAACCAGTTCCTGGTCATTAGAGGTTCAGATTAAAAGTCAGCACACACTGTGTGGATAACGAGGAGAGCTATTGTTGCAGGAAGAGAGATGGGTGATCTCCCTACCCGCAGAAGTGACCTCTGTCATACGCCCCTCACACGGAGTATCACCTCGCTAGGAGAAGCATTACAGTGATGCCAAAGGAATGAGAGAAATACAAGTAATGAATTACTCCAATACGACTTTCGAAAGCGCTGTACGTGAGACGTACTGGTAGGAGAGGAGTGTGAAAAGAGGCGCTCGGGTATGACCAAAAGATCCCACTGGTGGGGGGTTGGGGACTGTGTGACGAGGGTGCTCAAGGTAGAGGTGTGGGGGACATTGAGTTTGATGGAGGTTTGGTGTGGGCAGTTGTCAACACGTCTTGCACGTGCCATCACGTTCTTTTCTTTATATATCAAAAGTAAATAGGGAATACATGGTTTACACAGTACTGTAGGTGCACGTGCACGGTCACAGGTCATCTGCCTTTATTTCTCTCTTGTCATTTTGACTGACTTTATACAAAATATGAACAGAACGAACTAGATTATGTAATCTAAAGACACAGGCTATCATAGCTTTTATGTGGTCTGGTTAAGCTTGAATATATTACACTTTTTGGACTAGACTTGCTTTCGGTTAGTCATTCACACAACCGGAGAAATTATGAAGAAGAAACGATACATAAGAAAGTGGACATAGGAAAAAGATAAGCTCGATAAGCGTGCACGGAGGAATGAGTGTGAAGGGAGACTAAAGCCGAAGTGAGGGGAGGTGTGAGGACTGGCCAGCCAGTGTGAGGGTGGCAGACCAGCGGGAGGGAGGCAGACCAGCGGGAGGGAGGCAGACCAGCGGGAGGGAGGCAGACCAGCGGGAGGGAGGCAGACCAGTAGGAGGGAGGCAGACCAGCGGGAGGGAGGCGGACCAGCAGGAGGGACGCAGACCAGCGGGAGTGAGGGAGGTCCAGGAATACTATTAATGGTCAGGGGAAGAAGATGGCTGGCTGGAAGACTCCGTCATTGACTACTTAGGATAAACGGGCAAGTGGAGGCACTTCAGCCACTCTGCCACCACCCCACCACTCTCACCATTTCCCAACCAATTTCCTCTCCCACACAGGCTCTCCCGCACTCACTCTCTCCCATTCCCCTCTCATCCATCCATCTTCTCTCTCTCCCGTCTGCCTCCTCAACTTTTCCTCCCTCTGCTCACCTTGCGCTTCACCTCCACCCGTCTTTCGTCAGGTCACGTTCCTCTCCGTCCGGGACGGGGGTCATCGGCGTCGGGTCGGGGCGGGCGGGCGGGCGGACGGGCAGGACGGAGGGAGGAACATCCCGGGCTGCTACATAACCCAGGCCCCGTGGGCGGAGCAGAGACCAGGTCAACAAGTGCCACATGGCATTACATCCGGCTCATCCGTCATGCCTTAAGGCTGGACTGCCTTCATTACCACCTCCCCTCCCTCTTGTCCCGACTCCCTGTGTAGGGAACGAGGGTTGGCTCGCCCGGGAATTGGGAGATTTTTTTTTTTTACCGGGGAGTTGACACTACCATACGGATCTGAAGTGAGGGTTGTGTGGATGTGGGTTTGGCTGTCTCTCATGTGTGCATTATTCTACTCTACAGGGAGGGAGGGCAGACCCTGTGACGCGCCACTGGTGATGCTGACCCACTTTGACAAACGTTCGTCTAACAAGAGTCCTTTTGATCCTTCCATTGAGGCAAATTTTTCCATCTACCGAAGGAATCTGCCCCTCAGTCCTGTCTGAGGATCCAGCTTCCTTACTGGTCTCTGTGTGACATAGTGTCGTATGCTTTCCGGTGGTCCAGAAGCACGTAATGCACCCGTTCTCCTCGTATGCCTACCACGGAGCTAACTCTCTCACGGAAGGTTGATAGATCTGTTACACATGAACTCGTTCCCTGAACGCATGTTGTCCCTCACTTAAGTAGTTTCTCCTTAGCAGGTAATTATGCATATACCTTCTAATCATAATACAGTATATCGCATCACTCTCTCCGCGCGTCAGAAACTCGTCTGCAGTTTCCGTGTAACTTCGCCGCCTCCTTTCTTAAAGATGGGCACGACATTTGCTGTCCTCCACTCCCTTGGCAGCCTTGCCTTCCTCCAGCAGCATATCGAGTATCACTCCCAGCCGCCTACCTAACATATCTACACACATTTTTGTTATCACATAAGGAAAAGCTTCATCAGGACGTGATCCTTGTATGGGTTATGGGTATTTCAGGTTCCTGCCTTTGTCTGACATATTCATTGATTTGCAGGACCCCTTTCCCACTGGCTGTCATCGCTGTTGGGGCTGTAGTGTCGTTCAGTGCAGGAACACCAGTGGACTTGCCATTCAGCCGCTTACATATGTTTTACAGATCTTCCAACCTAAGTCCATCAACCTGATTAGCTGCCCTCCATCCAAAAGTTTACTCCCGATGAATATATGGGGAAAGATTTTGATGTTCGTCTCCTTTGTCCACACTATTCCTTCTTCTTTTTTCTTTAAAGTTTCCCTTGTCTTTTGTCCTTTTTCCTTTCTTATCATGCTCTCTGCTCATACACTGTTCTACTCTATCTTTCAAGTGTTTGGTGGCTGTTGTGCCGCCTTTATGGACTTCCTCCACAGTGCATACCTGAGATCTTTGGCTTTTTGATGTCCTTTTTTTTTTATTCCTCTCTCTCTCTCTCTCTCTCTCTCTCTCTCTCTCTCTCTCTCTCTCTCTCTCTCTCTCTCTCTCTTTCTCTCTCTCTCTCTCTCTCTCTCTCTCTCTCTCTCTCCTTCCTTGCAGCTGCGGGAACCCACGATCTGTCTTCATTGTGCATTTGAAAGAGCCTCTCGTAACAGTGATCTATATTATGACAACAGAACTCCATTTCCCAGTCTATTGATGGGAGAGATATCGCTTCGACTTGAGTTGTCTACCACAATTATATCTCCTTTTTCAGTCTGGTTTTCTCCCTTTATCTCTGAGTCTTCATACCTCACGTTATCGAACTTCAGCATTATACAACCACCTTTTTTTTTTTTCTCCAATTGTCGGATCATACATCATATTCTCAATTTCCATGCTGTTCCCTGTGAAGTCTGGTAATATCGGTATATTACCTTGTGTGTGCGGTTTGTGATTACTGGCTCTGTGTGTTACGAGAAGAGAGTCGTACACTGTGTTTGACAGTGTTTTCGGTAAAAGCATTAACTACTGTTTATACTGTGTCTCTCCCAGGATATGGAGGGTGGGAACGCCCACCCCACCCTCTCGCGTGCGTGTATATACAAGACGTAGGACATTCGATTATTGATAGAAGAATCGCTTCCCTAGTATGGGTTTCAGAGCCTAGTCGTCAACATGCCTCCCGCACCCCCATAATCTCCCCACACTAGTGACGGCTTCCCGTATCCCACTGTTGGAAAATATTGCCAGTCTGTAGAAGTGCGTGTCCATTGCATGACATTCGTGTTGTTTACGTAGCTCCTTATATTTGCCAGTCGACGAGTTGAGGTGTGCTTCATGGGACGTGATTGGTAAGGCCCCTATAGCTTGTAAATACAAGACGATGTGTGTTCTATTACATGTAGTCGAATAGACGTTTTTGTCTGATAAACGTTTCTGTATTATGAGTTCCAGTGTTCCTTAGAATTGTAGCTACAGCACCCAGCTTCCACATTAATGGCGACGGTTCGAATCCTGCTGGTAGATGTATCTGTCTATCTATCTGTCTAGCTATCTACCTATCTATCTGTCTATCTATCTATATATTCGTATATTTCTCTCCCCCCCCCCCCCCATGCATGATCGCTTTTCCCCGCGTCAGCGAGGTAGCGCCAGGAACAGACGAAGAAATCCCGCATCCGCTCACACTCAGTCTCTAGCTGTCATGTGTAATGCACCGAAACCACAGCTCCCTATCCACAACCAGGCCCAACAGACCTATCCAAAGCTTACCCAGGACGCTTCACATGCCGTGTGGCTCAGTAAACTGACAACACGTCGACCCCTGTATAACACATCGTTTCAATGCACTCTATCCCTTGCACGCCTTTCATCCCTTGGAAAAAGAAACACGAGAATCCTGAGCACTTTCGTGTAATACTACATCATCAGAGAACTAGTTACACAGTATTTCTGTAAATATTCCTCTGACAATATTATAATACACGAAAGCGCTCGGAATTCTCGTGTTTCCTTTCTCTAATGGCGTTTCTGCATTTGTGAAGTCACGCGTTTGTTGTGATCTGCAGAATATATATATATATATATATATATATATATATATATATATATATATATATATATATATATATATATATATATATATATATATATATATGTATATATATTGCCTATTTGTATTGTACAGAAGGGTTTTGTACTCGTGGGGCCCCATCTCTTAAAACATTCTCTGTTATCATATAACCTCTTTAGATTCATGTATGCTGTCTGCATTAATCGTGTGTGTGTGTGTGTGTGTGTGTGTGTGTGTGTGTGTGTGTTATTTTATGTCATTATGTTTTGGTGTTTCCTGTAGAGGGTGTACTGCGCTGATGGGGGCACAAACTGTTAACTCATCACAATCATTATACAACATATCTTTTCCTCAGACACTTTTTGGATGCGTTTCCTCTTCTTCATTCACTTGACTGAATCAACACCGTTTCTATGACAAGAGTCTTTCTTGCAAGTACATCTCTTCTTATCTCTTTTATAAGTTCCTCATTTAGCCTCACATACCTTTAATGGCGGGGGTCGATATAATCTTTAGCCTTCGAAGTGCATCTGAATTTTTTAAACCCAGGAATCATGTCCCCCCCCCACGACCTGTTGGTATACGTGTCCATCCTGGCAGATGTAAGCGGACATGGCGGGCGGGGGGGGTTTATACATAAAGAAAACACCGAGAGGTCGTTTGCATATTGGAATTCCGGTGCTCGCCATTAACCTCCCTGTTTTTCCTGTATATCTAAATTCAGCCGGAATGATCAGGCTTATGTATTCATTTGGAAATCCATCACACGCGAATGGATTCGCCTCATTCACTTATTCCTGTTTTGCATGAGGCAAAATCCTAGATCAGGGTAAATGTGATGAAAATAATTGATGTATATAATGAAATCAAAAAGGTTTGCCAGTTATCAGAAAATTGGAAAAAAAAAAATAGTATCATAATCATGATTCTGGGGAAAAAGCATATATATATATATATATATATATATATATATATATATATATATATATATATATATTATCCCTGGGGTTAGGGGAGAAAGAATACTTCCCACGTATTCCCTGCGTGTCGTAGAAGGCGACTAAAAGGGGAGGGAGCGGGTGGCTGGAAATCCTCCCCTCTTGTTTTTTTTTTTAATTTTCCAAAAGAAGGAACAGAGAAGGGGGCCAGGTGAGGATATTCCCTCTAAGGCCCAGTCGTCTGTTCTTAACGCTACCTCGCTAATGCGGGAAATGGCGAATAGTATGAAAAAAAAAAAAAATATATATATATATATATATATATATATATATATATATATATATATATATTTATATATATATATATATATATATATATATATATATATATATATATATATATATATATATATATATATATTTATTCATTCATTTGTTTTGCTTTGTCGCTGTCTCCCGCGTTAGCGAGGTAGCACAAGGAAACAGACGAAAGAATGGCCCAACCCACCCTCATGCACATGTATATACATACACGCCCACACACGCAAATACACATACCTATACATCTCAACGTATACATATATATACACACACAGACATATACATATATACACATGTACATAGTTCATACTGTCTGCCTTTATTCATTTCCGCCGCCATCCCGCCACACATGAAATAACAAGCCCCTCCCCTATCATGTGCGCGAGGTAGCGCTAGGAAAAGACAACAAAGGCCACATTCGTTCACACTCAGTCTCTAGCTGTTCTGTAATAATGCACCAAAACCACAGCTCCCTTTCCATATCCAGGCCCCACAGAACTTTCCATGGTTTACCCCAGACGCTTCACATGCCCTGGTTCAATCCATTGACAGCACGTCGACCCCGGTATACCACATCGTTCCAATTCATTCTATTCCTTGCACGCCTTTCACCCTCCTGCATGTTCAAGCCCCGATCACTCAAAATCTTTTTCTCTCCATCTTTCCACATCCAGTTTGGTCTCCCACTTCTCCTCGTCCCCTCAACCTCTGACACACACACACACACACACACACACACACACATATATATATATATATATATATATATATATATATATATATATATATATATATATATATATATTATTAGGTCTCTGAGTACGACGGTGCTATCCCTTGAGAGCGAAGGCGTGACTCTTGAGAACCATGGCACGACCATTGGCCACGATGGCCTGGCGTTTGACCTGAAAAGGTCAAGGTATCCAAAGTTGTCGTAACGTTGTGTTGAAGACGACTCGAAGGCTCGCCCATTGTCCATGTAGAAGACATGGCCAGGTGGAGGCGCCTGCCTCACCCACTCGTCTGACCCTAGCATCTCAGTCTCTCCCCTTCGTCTCCCTCCCACTCCCTCTGCCACCCACTCTCACGCCTCCTCACCCTCTCCCTCTGCCACCCACTCTCACGCTCACCCTTTCCCTCTCACTTCCTCTCTCGCCTTTAACCCGAATTATACAGTCTTCCATCTGTGTCTTCCTCTCTCCCTCACACACTCGTTCCTGTGTACTTGCCACCGCGCCTCTCTGCTCCTCCGTTTCCTCTCATACTGACACCTTTCCTCCCACCAGCTTGACGTCATCACCCTTTCATGGAGGCAGGAGAGGTGGGTGACCCGTCATCCCCCTATCTAGTTCCCCCCGCCCAGTGATAGAACCCGAGACTTGGTCTCCAGCTACTACACGGGTGCCATATCTCAAGGTGCAGGAGGGATCCGTGGCTCTTGTAACGTAGGCAACGGAGGTGATGTCTCGATGGGGATTACTTCTTGCTCGTGTGTAACTGTGTGTGTGTGTGTGTGTGTGTGTGTGTGTGTGTGTGTGTGTGTGTGTGTGATTTATCTATAAACAATACGGTGAGGGGGGGTTCTCACTCGCCCAGCCCCATTTCCTTAACCATCGTACGTAGTTGAAACGCTTCGTGCACTTTCTGCATTGACAATCCCATGCCTTAGCTCATGCCATTCATCCACTGCTCTGAAGCTATAAAAGCTCTCTCTTTTTAAATCTTTTCTCCCAAGTTACATGCTTATTTTCTTGCTCTGGCTGCTCTTTCCTTGAACTTTTCTATGAACTGTTCAACATCTACGCTGCCATATTCACTTGCAAAATTGATTCTCCTTTTTCCCGTAGTGGGCAGAGTCATGGCTTCTAAACTCTCGCTGTAGCTCAGCTCCTTTATTTCAGGTATCACCTTTGTTGTGCTCCTTTAGACCTTCTTTATGAAATCTTCATTTTTTCTTTGTTTGCATTAACAGACTCGAGATGTAGACTCTGATTTAGGTGTAATGTAGACTTTAGTTACTATATAAAAATCAGTTTTAGCCGAATATCTATAGTTTTCATATCAACCGTTAACTTTATCTATATAGTTCGTCTTCTTCGAGATTAGCCATATCTAGGCTTGTCTTCCCTCACTGTCAGAGTTTCATTATATTGCATTTGTGAGGTTGGACTTCATCAAGCAAGTACCTAACGCATCCTGACGTGTGTCTATGTCTACTACGTAAGTGGATGCAATCCTGGTCGATCTTTACATCTCTCATGACATTAGGATCATCAGCAAACACATGTAGTTATGAATGCCGTGCTTTTAGTCCATCAGTATCGGACCAAGAATAACAGTGGGCCTAAGGCCGAGCCTTACGGTACGCCACAGGTAAACCCCCATCTCGTTTAGAAAGAGCTCCTCCAACATGTATGTCCTTTGTTACCCTCTTCTCGGATAATATTTCGATCCGTGGATGAGGTATCTTCCCTCACGGGCGTCGGATACTGAAGCTTCTGTGCCATTCACGTATGGGCTGGTGTCAAATCCATCCATCCATCTATGGTCAAAAACAGAACTCAGTCTCTTGTAAAGTTCTAAATTTATACGCATGAGATCTTTTTTTTTCTTTCTGTACCCATGTTTGTCCTCAGATTAGATCGTTTCAAGATATGCAAGTGATTACTTTTCTGCTGTTCTTTTCCGATTTTTACCGAACACGCTGGTCGAGGATATCGGTCTGTGTGGTACAGAGCAATTTTCCAATTTCCTCCCTTGGAAAAGTAGTCATAACCATTGCTCTCTTGCACTCCCTTGCCACCGTTGTGCGTTCACCTCCATCGGAATTATGAACATTCCAAGCGGCTTATCTCATGTTCCCTCACACTCCTGGAACACATGTTGGGAGAGATTACATCCGGACCACATGTTTTACATGAACCAAAAACCTTTAACACATGACACACTTTTTTTTTCTCTCTCTTTTCTTTGCAGTATCGGAACCTTGTATATGTCCCCCTCCTCAACCCGTCTCATTAGTGTTAGAGTTATAGTGTCATCCACCGTCATTACGCTGTACAACTCATCATTCGGTTTCTCGCATAACCTTTTCTCATCATCTGCAATTAATCCCCCGTCAGGTCCTGTGTCTGATTGGTTGGTGTTTAGCAACACGTTTACTCCTAGTGAATTCATGTGATATGGTTTTGGACTGTCCTTAGCCTAGACCATAATGATCTTTTCAACATTCTTTTTTTTTTCTTCTTCTTTTTGATAATCCTTCCCTATGTTACTGTACTCATAGCCATGATTTCTTATACTTTAGAATGCTGGTTGATTTTTCTGCCTGTATCTTCACTATAGTACCTTCCTGTACTCTTTCTGATGTTGATATCTTTTGGGAAACCAAAGCCCTTTTGATCTCTCTGACTAACCGCTGTCCTGGATCCTCACTATAGATTTCACGTAACATTTTGACCTTACTTTTTGCATATTCTAGCTGTAGAATTGTATTTTCTAGTTTATATTCCCAAAACAACTGTTTAACTAAGCAAGTAGCAAGAGCTACATCTTGTGTATGTGTGTGTGTGTGTGTGTGTGTGTGTTTGGCTTCCTTGTTGATCGCATGATGGCCTCGCTAATCATGTGGTGAATGGTGAGTAGTACGGTAACACTTCTTCCACAGTGGTGTATCATATGTAATACTTTCTGTCTTCATGTGATCGTCCGTAAAGATCAAGCATAACAGTGGACCTAAGGCCATGCCTTACTGTACGCCATAGGTAACCCCAACCCACTTGGAGAAAAACTCCTCCAACATGTGTGTCCTGTCTTCCCTTCTTCTCTAGTGTCCTCACTGACATGCTGATAGAAGACCTTTTTCCGTACATACTCTTAACATTATATATATCCCCGTGAGTCTATCCGCGTGTGAATGTAAACATTCCCATTCTGTTCCTTAACAGTTAAAATCCTGATCAGTGAAACTTTACTGTCATTAACAAGAGCGCCTCGCTGTCACCTGCAATATCCTCATTCTGCTTCCATTAATTTCGTTCTATATTTGGAGGACGGTAGACTATCAACGCTAATATACAGGTCACTGTTCTTACTTTTCCTACTATGTTCTAGATGAATGGACCAGCAACAGGTATTTCCTGAAACTGTACGTTGATCTTTCCTTAAGAGAGCCACTGACTGGCTCATCTTCCTTTGTCTTCCATGCCATCATTTAACCTCCAAAGAAAAAAAAAAAAGACTTTTGCTCGATTACTTATCTTTGACAGCTGTCGTCTCAAAAGTGCCAGTGATCATCTGTTTTCGCTTCTCCTATTCGGTCTCTAAACTCCAGCTCTTTTTCCTATCACTACTACTACTACTCCAGCCTCATTCGTATCCGTTAACCACAGTCGTCCTCTTTGTGCCACTGGTGCGGGCGAATTGACTCTCTAGTCTCTTTTAGGGGGTCCTCAGTATTAAAACTCTTGGATTTTTTTTTTCTTTACCTTTCATCTTTTTCGTGTGTCTGATATTTTCTCTTATGAAAAAGAAAATGAAAAAGAAAACGTGGAATTCCCCCTTAATGGTCGGCAAAGTTTCTCAGTCTGTCTGAGTGTACCATTCAACAACCACTGCACTGCATTCTTGTTAGAACCTTTCCTGGTCTTGCCTTTTTTTCTTAATCCTGTGGGACAGTATTTGTTCATGTGTGTAGGTTGTATCAGTTCTGTCATCCTAGTTCCTACCTTCACCTATCCTCCTCTCCTTCTTTTGTGGTAATTCTTTCATCGAGTCTAAAAATTCCTCACCTTTACGTCAGCCCAGTTGATGGCTAAGTCCTACATTGGTGATCGGTTCCCCTTCATACACGCGGTTCTTTCTCAGATCTGCTTCCTCACCCTCGCACGGTCAAGTCTCAATACTCTGCACCCCTTCTCAACCTGCCCTCTTGCGCTCCATAAAGTTCCCTAATTAATTTGTCTTCTGAGAGACTATATGATCCTCTCTATGGCTTCGCTCGGAAAATTTCTGTGTCCCTCTGTTTCATTAAGGTCTCTAGGTCTCTGTCCCTCTCCTCCAGTCAGTGGCCTTTTTTCTTTTCCCTCAGACCCAGAATGATTCCCTGAGCTCCAGTCTCTCCTCCACTCCCACGGTCTTATGATTTTTTCTTCTATGCTTCTGGTCAGTGTAAATTTTTTTCTCCTTGATTTTATTTAGTTCAGAGTCTCCCAAGAGCGTCCCTCCTTTCCCTTATACCCTTTGATTATCACTAGTGCAAGTATTAAGTGTGATCAGTTTCCTCTTACTGTTTTCCATTTCGGTTCCTTCCAACATTCTCAGTTAGTAGTGAAATTCTTCCTTTTGTCCTTCAGTTTCTGACTTTTCCCATCCAGTGGCCGTAGCTCTTGATCTGTGTCAACAGCTGCAACGCCTCTGTCTATAAGATCCTTCATCTTTTAACATTCTTCAGTTCTACTTTTAGTCCTTTTCTGTCCAGAGTCCCACAAAATACCTTTTGTCCAACAGCTCTCCAGTTGACTTGTTGACGATTGTATACTCATTTCATTTCCCATTATCTGATCCTTTTACTATAGCCTTACGTAGTCTGAGAGTGACGCTTCTTTCTAATATAAACTTCCTTCTGAGAAATGTCGTAACTCCCTAACAAAAGCTCACTCCAAAGGCCATCATTGCTGAGCTTAAGAATCGTCAGTAATGAAATCTTGTCAAGGTATCTGAGTGGAGCCTGATTGGCATTTATTAACCTTTGGCCTCAGTGACGTACTAGCAAGAAAGAACAATTATTATTATTTTCTGGATCATTAATCCCTTTAATACGTTTTCCCTGCGGTAATTCCGTTACATTCCATAATCCAATTAATTCTCTTTACTTCTGTGTCAATGATTATCTTCAAAAGAATCTGGAAAATATTGACAAGAAATCCGTGACATTTCTCATCGGCCCAGACCGTTCATATTACAAACCCTAGCGTAAGCTAGCGTGTACAAAAGGTTACAGCATGGTGTATATATATATATATATATATATATATATATATATATATATATATATATATATATATATATATATATATATATTCCCATGAGTCCATACATACATACATACATTATATATATATATATATATATATATATATATATATATATATATATATATATATATATATATATATATATATATATATATATATATTTATTCCTATGAGTCCATACATACATATATACGAGGTTATGAGACGTGGCACACCAGTGGTAAAACTCTCTCCTCGTAACACAGAAATACTGATCACATCCATTGCCCCATTCAGGTCTTAATCAGCTCCGGGGAGTCGTTGCCTGAATGAAATATTACAAGAGGCATCCAACTATTATACTTCAAGGGGCCTTCCTTATGTTTTCTCATCCCAAATATTTGTTGAAGCTGACGGGGGTCTTGTGTCTCGTATTCAGAGCAAGACCTGGTCGTCAATGCTCCTTGCCTTCTTCATGTTGTGTGTGTGTGTGTGTGTGTGTGTGTGTGGTGTATAGCTGAGGGAGGAGAGCGGGGTGAGTGGACGACCATATTCGTCTAGGTGTATGTGTTGCTGATGCATATGTTATCTGTCGTCCTTGCCATACCTCCGGCCTCTCCTGTAGCAGCGTCCACCCACACGAGGGCCCAGCGCTACCGGACGTACCCGCTCCCTTGCACACACACACACACACACACACACACACACACACACACACACACCCTATGGTATTACGTGGATCCTTAGGTTAGACTCCAGCCATGTATTCCCCGTCACGTCTTGGACGGCTGGTAGGCCGGGCCATGCAGACGTCTCTAGCTCGTACGTCAGAGGAGCTGCCGCTCCGGCCTGTCCAAGCGTGGCGTCTCTGTATCCTGGTTGCCGCCGTGGAAGGGTCTGTTGTCAGGCTTGGTTTTATTCACGAAGTCCTCAATGTTTCAGCCGACCTGTTTGAAGGTCACTTTCCTGACAGCGGTGGACATAGTTATGAAGGGGGTTGGGGGGTCAGTCTCTCTCTCTCTCTCTCTCTCCACCCCGTCCGTGTCAAGGGTCATCGGCTCGCGTACCTCCGCCCCCGTTCACCTGACCTCACTCCAGTATGTTTTTTTCAGAGTTCAAGCTCCACTCTCAGCCTCACGCCAGGGACGGATATGAAGAGGACGCAGGGGGGGGGAAAAAAAAAGACTTATCAAACTGTTGTATGTTCCCACGCGCATTTGTCAGCGTCGCCGAGCTGGAACCCCCCAGTGCCTCACGTGTGATGTGCCACAGGACGTAACCATGGCACTCCTGTGCTCCCTCGTGTGTGGAGATGACTCCCTTATGGAGCAACCTACCCGAGGGTAATGCGTCATCAACTCTACCGTTGGTGTTGGCGTTGTCAGCAGCTCTCCTGGCCACATTAACCCCTGCACCACATCCTTAACAGCCTCCAGACCTGGACCATCTCCAACAGCGTCATTACGTCCTGTCAGTGGACCGAACCAGGTCATGTGAAGCGTCCTGGGTAAACCATGGAAAAGTCTGTGGGGCTTGGATGTGGATAGGGAGCTGTGGTTTCTGTGCATTACACATGACAGCTGGAGAATGGATGTTGAGCGGATGAAGGCTCTCTTCGTCAGTTATTGACGCTATCTCGCTAACGCGGGAAAGAGCAAACAAATCTGAAAAAAATTGCAGTGATGATAATAACAATAATAACGATAGCAGTGATAATAATGATAGCAAGAATGATAATATCAGTGATGATAAAAGATAACAATGATGGGAAAAATTAATAACAGTTGTTCTATCATCATCATAATGATCATTATCGTTCGTACTTTCCCATCTGTAGTGAAATGTATATCATGTGGTTACATAGCCCCATCCCTCGCCACACACAGCACACGACAGTGCCGCTCCTCCGTCACTACATCATACCATCACACGAGTATCAAGGCTTCACCAGCTACTTGGTCTGTGGTGAGGGCTTCCAAACCCCTCACCTTCCCCCTCGGCTCTCATGTGTAGTTTGAACCAGTCTACTACCAGCGGGCGGAGCTTCGAGCAGCGACGTCAATGACACATGCATGACGCACACGAGGGGGCCCAAATTCGGGGGTGTAGATTCAGGACTACGTTGTATTACAATGAGATATACTGAGGTCACACTTACCCGACAGAGGACATAAGGCGTATTTTCAAGGGTGATAAGATGATGCTGTGGAGTAAATGATCATTGTCGAATCAGTGAGCAAGTGCGACGGCTTGAGACGTTGTGTGAAAACATTGTCTCTTGTGAGTATGATGAGTAGTACACCGATCAGCGGGCCGGGTTCCAGGCGTGGTGAGGTAATATGACGACGACGTGCACAACGAAGTCCTGTGCCCGATGAAAGACCAGAGTGCGGGGTCTTCAGGCGCGACATGGTAACACTGTGACGTACGCAATGTTTACTGGCCAGTCAGGGAGGAGAGGGCGGGGTCTTCCAGTGTGCCACAAGAGTGAAATGACCTCCTGTGGCTCATCATCAGCCAGGGGCGAGCGAGTGGAAGCTTAGTAGTAACACTTCCGTCTGCTGGCGGATAATGAGCCTGTGTGTCAGTGGTGGCCGTGGGAGTAGACTTTGCAGTCTACTCCGTAGCTTTATGAACATGTTCAGAGCCTAGCGGAGTAGTGGACGGTCAGCGAGGCTTGGCGGACCTGTAACCTCGTCCAGCTGTCTATTACTATTGGCAGGACACGGCAGGTCACCGGCCGCCCCGACATCTCCCCGAGCGAGTCTCGGGTGGGTATGTATAGCATGGTTATCCAGAGGCCAGCCACTGCCAGTCTTGGCTTCGGTATGTTGTAGTCTGCGTTGGGTTAAGATTCACTGCGCTAAAGTCAACAGATGAGGGTCCTCAGTTTAAGGAATGACGATGATTGATTAAACTTTTATAAGACTGGATCCCATACCATGAGTTAAGGCAGCGGTAGCATGACGTTAGGTGGGGTAGTAGTAGCAGCTGGGCAGCTGGGCCAGAAGACACATCCCCCCTGCTGGTGAGTGGGCGGTAGGCGCTCATCTCGAAGTCCTCCTGCAGGGCGGGAGGCGGATGTTCCCTTTAATAAAGTATCACATGTGAATGTTTGTGGATACGTGCTACACTACCCCGTCCTGTCCGGGAATATAACCCACATTTTTCTCCCCCACAACAGTCAACTATGGATGTATTTTCACTGGCGGGAAAAAAAAAAGAGTTAACCCACTGGTGCAGGACGATATGATGTCCCTTAAGGACGATGGTGCGACTGATGGGTGTTGATGGTGTGGCAGTCGACCTCACCCTTAAGAGCCACGTTGAAGGCCAGGCCAACAAACCTTAGGGTCGTAGAGTCATGCTAAAGGGTCGTACCGTCATGCTAAAGGGTCGTACCGTCATGCTAAGGGTCGTACCGTCGTCCTGAACAAGTTATTTTTTTTTACGTATATTCTTTGGCAAAGTCTGCGAGTAATAGAGTATACATCATTTTGATCGCCATCGGTGACTTAGCATTTGTATGAACCTATACAATCGTGAATCATGTCTTACCTCCACTACTCCCCCAGCCAGTAGAAAACACGGAGACTAATGCATCTGGTAATGGCTTTTATTCTTTACAACAACACCAGCAAGGCTTTTGGTCCTGATGGCATCCATCCCCCTGTGTTCTGACGAGTGTGTCTCTGAACTTGCACCTGTGCTTGCTCGTCTCTTCCGTGTCTGTTTGAGATCCACAACTTTTCCTTCTTCTTGGAAGCATATGTGTTGGTACATCCCATCCCTAAGAAAGGTGACCGCTCTAACCCCTCGAACTATTATCGTCTTGTTGCACTGACGTCTACCATTTCCAAAGTCTTGACTCCCTCCTCAACTCCCATATCCTCAGACATCTCGAATCTCACTTTTTCTCTCTGATCACCAGTAAGGCGAGATCCGCTTGTGATATACAAAGGATTAATCTGTTCCTTGGATAGAGTACTGCTCTCACATCTGGACTGGTATAGCTCTGCATCCTTGTATGCGTGTGTGTGTGTGTGTGTGTGTGTGTGTGTGTGTGTGTGTGCGCGCGTAAATGCGCAAATGTTCTTCATACAATGCAACTGAAAGAAAAGCATAGACAGAATACAGAGCACCAGGAATGTCCTGGGCTATCTCCCCATTGTCAATTATCACCATCATCTTCCATAAGAAACATTATCACCATTATCTTCCATAAGAAACATTATCACCATCATCTTCCATAAGAAACATTATCACCATCATCTTCCATAAGAAACATTATCACCATCATCTTCCATAAGAAACATTATCACCATTATCTTCCATAAGAAACATTATCACCATTATCTTCCATAAGAAACATTATCACCATTATCTTCCATAAGAAACATTATCACCATCATCTTCCATAAGAAACATTATCACCATTATCTTCCATAAGAAACATTATCACCATTATCTTCCATAAGAAACATTATCACCATCATCTTCCATAAGAAACATTATCACCATCATCTTCCATAAGAAACATTATCACCATTATCTTCCATAAGAAACATTATCACCATTATCTTCCATAAGAAACATTATCACCATTATCTTCCATAAGAAACATTATCACCATTATCTTCCATAAGAAACATTATCACCATTATCTTCCATAAGAAACATTATCACCATCATCTTCCATAAGAAACATTATCACCATTATCTTCCATAAGAAACATTATCACCATTATCTTCCATAAGAAACATTATCACCATCATCTTCCATAAGAAACATTATCACCATCATCTTCCATAAGAAACATTATCACCATCATCTTCCGTAAGAAACATTATCACCATCATCTTCCGTAAGAAACATGAGGGAAATCATATAAAGATCATACATCCTGTGGTTGATAGGTCGACTGATAGGTAAATTGAATAAATAGACAGATAGATAGAAAATAGATAATAGAAAAATGATAAGAAATAGACAGAGAGATGGGTGAAGATGTAGATAAGGGACAGAGGGCGATAGACAGTGTTTTAAACTAAGATAATAGAAAATTATAAGAAATAGACGGAGAGATGGGTGAAGTGATAGATGGGGACAGATGGCGATAGACAGTGTCTTAAACTAAAATAGATAATAGAAAAATTATAAGAAATAGACAGAGAAATGGATAAAAAAAAAAGATAGGGACAGAGGGCGATAGTGTTCTAAACTACTATATATAAGAATATACATCTCATAAACACGAAGGTTACTGATACGACCTGAATGAAACAATCACAGACGTTAAACATTTTCAGAAAGTATATATATTTTCGTCTTCCCGTACACACCGCTTGCCTTCCGCGTCTAGTGAGAAGTAAGCGATACGTTCCGTGGGGCCGCGCGAGCCCCCTCCGCCCTACTTCACGAGAAGGGTGTTCTTATGTGTCGATATTCGGTTAACCTCATATTGCATAAGCCATATACCAGCTAACTCTGGGAAGGGCTCCTCTTGTGGCCAGCCCAGTCAAGTTCTGCCTTCACGAACCCGAACCAGCTCGTCCGGCGGGTCTGAGCTGCGCATCTTTACGTGGGAGGAAACAGAAACATGGAAACATGGTTTCCTGTTGTTTTCTTGTTTTGTTATTCATTTTCTTCTGCTTTCCTCTCTCTCTCTCTCTCTCTCTCTCTCTCTCTCTCTCTCTCTCTCTCTCTCTCTCTCTCTCTCTCTCTCTCTCTCTCTCTCTCTCTCTCTATATATATATATATATATATATATATATATATATATATATTCCCATGAGTCCACGGGGAAAATGAAACACGATAAGTTCCCAGGTGCACTTTCGTGTAATAATCACATCATCAGGGGAGACACAAGAGAGAAATATGTCAGTTGATATACATCGAAGAGACGAAGCTAGGTAAACATGCGGTTGTCCAAGGAATATTCGTATATTACCTTTTATTCTATGGACAAAACAAGCAGTTATTTAATCCAGGTCACGCAACAGCTTCTGATCAGCTGTTAGGAAAGTAACATTTCGTATGACACGATTGTCACTGGAACCCTTGCTTTATGAACGTCCTGGTATTTCTAAAAGCCATTAACTTAGATCTCCTGCAAGATAGACGAGATTCAGTTGGGAGATATCTTACGAGGAAAGAGTTAAAGTAACTCGTTACTTAAAATAAAAGATAAAGCCTGTGTTGTGTATGGTCGCTCGCTCCAACACTCTTGAAGATCAACTCTTCAGCGCAGCATCTTAGCGCGACCAATCTTACTAGCGTCCACAGAGCCGACGCAGCAAATCGTTGTTTTCTGACAAAACTTATTCTCAAGAAGGGACTGACGGACCGCTCATAACTCCTCTGCTGAGGACGATTTTCCAAAGAGCGCATCTCAGGCTGCGGTAGGAGGAGGAGGAGGAGGAGGAGGAGGAGACACAGCGACGGCGGAGGAAGCAGATCTTGAGAACATGGGGACGGCATGATGATGGTAATGACTGTAGGAAACTGGCACATGTCAGGATCTGCCTAATGTTCAGGTGTGACAGACAGTGTTGCTGCTGAGCCACAGCTGTGGTTAGTGTAGCTCCTGAGCCTCTGCTGTGGGTAGCGTTACTGATCCTCTGCTGTGGTTACTGAGCCTCTGCTGTGGGTAGCGTTACTGTTGATCCTCTGCTGTGGTTACTGACCCTCTGCTGTGGGTAGCGTTACAGCTAAGCCTCTGCTGTGGTTACTGAGCCTCTGCTGTGGGTAGCGTTACAGCTAAGCCTCTGCTGTGGTTACTGAGCCTCTGCTGTGGGTAGCGTTACAGCTGATCCTCTGCTGTGGTTACTGAGCCTCTGCTGTGGTTAGTGTTCCTGACTATCCTCTGTTGTGGTTACTGAGCCTCTGCTGTGGGTAGCGTTACAGCTGATCCTCTGCTGTGGTTACTGAGCCTTTGCTGTGGTTAGTGTTCCTGACTATCCTCTGCTGTGGTTAGTGTCGATGGTGATGATCTGCTTTGGTTAGTGTGTTGCAGATTCGATGCAACTCATGAAACACAAGGGTGTTGCTCGCTTTGGTTAGTGTGTTGCAGATTCGATGTAACCCATGAAACACAAGGGTGTTGCTCGCTTTGGTTAGTGTGTTGCATATTCGATGTAACCCATGAAACACAAGGGTGTTGCTCTTGATCTTCCCCTTGAAGCTGTGGTGGGTTCAGTGTCATCATGTCTCTATTATTTATTTTTTCCAGCATGTTATAATCCATCTGGTGTGTCATCTTTCCAGTCCTAAGTTGCCAGATCCACACTGATCATTGTGATGGTATTTTAGCTCTTCTGTTGATGTTTAAGTCTGGTGTTCGACGAAGATGTTTTGTTTCGGTGCAGTGTTGCCTAACGCATGCTGAGCACGACGAACGGTACGATCACTGAACACAACGAACGAATCCTTGAGCACGACGGTACGATCCCTGAGCACGACGGTACGAGTAACATAGTTTTCAGGGATCTTACCGTCGTACTCAAAATTCGCATCGTCGTACTCAGGGATCGTACCGTTGCGCTGAGGGATCATATCCTTGGGCTCAGGATCGTACCGTCGTACCACAGTGCTTAAGGATGTTACCGTCGTGTTCAAAGGGTTATAGCACTGTATTAAAAAAATCTTCCTTTAATGTTCAAAGATCATGAACGTAGTCTTACGCAAGGATCGTACCGCCGTACTGAAGGATCGTACCGTCAGGCCCAAGGGTTGTACCACCTCACTGAAGGCCCATACCGTCAGGTCTAAGGCCTGTACCATCTTACTGAAGGCCCGTACCGTCATGCCCAAGGCCTGTACCATCTCACCGAAGGCCCGTACCGTCAGGTCTAAGGCCTGTACCATCTTACTGAAGACCCGTACCGTCAGGCCTAAGGCCTGTACCACCTCACTGAAGGCCCATACCGTCAGGCCTAAGGGTAGTACCACCTCACTGAAGGCCCGTACCGTCAGGCCTAAGGCCTGTACCACCTCACTGAAGGCCCGTACCGTCAGGTCTAAGGCCTGTACCACCTCACTGAAGGCCCGTACCGTCATGCCCAAGGCCTGTACCATCTCACTGAAGGCCCGTACCGTCAGGCCCCAGGGTTGTACCATCGTGTTCAGAGATCATACCGCTGGCTTCCAGATGGCTTAAGTTCAACAATATCTTGTTTAATTTATTACACTCAGTAAAGTTACGTCGCCCATGTACATGTAGCCTCTTACCGGTGTCTGGCCGGCCTCAAAAGTTTCTATTGTTAGTCTGGAGCACAACATTCATCTGGTGTTTTTAGGAGGCGTACATGCACCTAATTTGGATGTTGGTATATATCTTATTACTCTGTGTGTGTGTGTGTGTGTGTGTGTGTGTGTGTGTGTGTGTGTGTGTGTATGACTGCCATTTCTGATTACTGTTTGTGTGTTACAGGGAGAGAGTTTAGCACTCGTGTTGCCCGCGTCTCTTTATTTCGTAGATATTTACCAGGTCTTTACTCTTATGTATGTGTGTACACATACAGACACACCCAAGCCTGTGCCAGGTGCTCATTTATCGACTAGCCCCGAGGGGAGGATGGACACCTGGGTTGGGTGTGGGCCGATTGCCACTTCGAGGATTCGAACTCATGCGGGGTCCGACCCCGGGCTAGCCCGTGCTAACTCATGGTCAATAACGCTAACCACTACACCAAGGTGGCCCATGCATGTATATGATAATTACAATGATAATTATTGATAATAAATGAGAATGGTAATGATGATAATCCGTTCATTTAATTTGGGCAGCCAGCCATTTAGCTGAAAATACTCAGTGGAGATAATATCACACAACAGGGAAGTCATAACAGTTAACTAGTCAAACAGATCCCGAGTGAGCCTAGGGTCGTGGCAGGACTTGATACCCCAGCGCTTTGGATAAGCTCTTGAGTGAGGTCGAAGTGGCACATACACACGAAGCTTTATAGAGTAAATACTATACTTGATACATTATGCATTTACTGGTGATCAACCGAACATGGAGTAATGAATAGTTACGCTTTGATTCAGTTACGGTAATATAACTTTACATTTGGTGAATAGTCCACTGAATTCTAACTTATTTTTAAGTTACGGTAATATAAATTAACATTTGATGAATACTCCACTGGATTCCAACTTGTTTTTAAGTTACGGTAATATAACTTGGCATTTGGTGAATACTCCACTGAATTCTAACTTGTTTTTAAGTTACGGTAATAGAACTTAACATTTGATGAATACTCCACTGAATACTAACTTGTTTTTAAGTTACGGTAATATACCTTAACATTTGATGAATACACCACTGTATTCCAACTTGTTTTTAAGTTTACGCCTGGCCCAAGAACCTCCTGGCTAGTTGATTCCAAACCAACCATAACCCATAACTGGTCTTCACTTCACGTCTGGATTATAAAGATCAATTCTTCTCCTCTCTCTCTTTTACAGCCGAGACCCCCTAACTTTTACCACGCTCCCAAGAACTGAGAAAATCAGACTTAAGTCCAAATGATATATCATTCAGGTGGCCCCCTCACCCTTACACTCTATTCCCTCCTCTCACTGGTACACAAGGGGCTTGTGGGATGCAGGGACCTCTGAATACTTAAACTTTCAGCGTACAATCCTATGACGTCTTCTGTGTGTGTGTTTGTGTGGAGAGAGAGAGAGAGAGAGAGAGAGAGAGAGAGAGAGAGAGAGAGAGAGAGAGAGAGAGAGAGAAGAGAGGATGCCTTATAGTAACAGGTTGTTTCATAGCCACTCTGTCCTTCGGGCATTACGTGAGACAAATTCAAGGGAATTTGTTTTTCCACGTAGTTGCGTGCTGCTGTTGCTGCTGCTGCTACTGGTGTATTTCAAAGATATTCTGTCATGCATCTGTGTCTTGTATGTTTGATTCTCACGAATCAACACATGAGTCGTATTTCAATATAAGGTGATATGGTAGGGTAAATGTTAACTCCAGCGACGCGGCGAATTTAACTTGAAGAAGTTGGCGAAAATCACATCAGTGGATTCGTTATGCTAATCTAAAGTCTGTTCCACCATCCCACTGGCGGCAATCACTGTTCCATTATCCCACTGGCGGCAATCACTGTTCCATTATCCCACTGGCGGCAATCGCTGTATAGATTATAAAGTTAGCGAAGGTTAGATGGTTTATGTGGGTGTTGTCTTTCTTTCCACAAACATGTCTTACGTTCAGTAGAAACACAACACTAACCTAAGAAACGTAGCTTAACTCAACCTAGCCTAACGTGACCCAAGTTAACCCAACCCAGCCCAACCTAACCTATCCAAATCTAATGACCTAACCTAACCTAACGTAACCTAACCTAACCTAATCTAACCTAGCCTAACCTGACCAACTCTCTAGTTCTTTAAATATGATTGCCACACCAGTGGGATAAAGTTCGGTTAACGACAGTAACTCCAGCAATGTCATTTTCGTCAATTCTCATAAGTTAAATTCGCCACTTCGCTGAAGTTAATATTTACCATTTACAGGCGGGCGAGCCTCGCTCACCTTCTTTCGCGTTTTCACCAATTCATTATTGACTTATATTGACGGTAATGAACACTTAGGTCGGTAAATGTCGCGCTTACTTCTTGAGTACGACAGTACGGCCCCATCGTACCTGAGGGTCGTACCGCCGTGCTCAAGGGTCGTACCGTCGTGCTCAAGGGTCATACCGTCTTGCTCAAGGGTCGTACCGTCTTGCTCAAGGGTCGTACCGTCTTGCTCAAGGGTCGTACCGCCTTGCTCAAGGGTCGTACCGCCTTGCTCAAGGGTCGTACCGTCGTGCTCAAGGGCCGTACCGCCGTGCTCAAGGGTCGCACCGTCGTGCTCAAGGGTCGTACCGAGGTGGTCAAGAGTCGTACCGTCGTGCTAAGGAGTCGGCTATCTTCCCTTCATACGTACAGAACTTGTACACAAAGCTATCTCGGTCTGTCAGATGCTAAACTTGATGATAGCTTACCAGAGTGGCTGACGTCCTCCCCCATCCTAGCCTCCTCTCATCCCATAGCTTACCAGATTGGCTGACGTCCTCCCCATCCTAGCCTCCTCTCGTCCCACATCACAGTCCAACTCTGGGTATAGAAAAAATGCCACAGTCACCCTCCTCCGTGTACCACAATCATGTATATCAGAAAGCCACACTGTAAACATGGACTGCACACCGATAGTGTATAAAAGATGAACTAAATTTGCGTATATTTGTCGAAATTGGTTGCAGAGGAAATGTCTCCGAAAAGAATGAAAGGAGAAAAAAAAAGAAAAAGGAACTTTGGCTGTAAAGAGCGTTTGGGGCCAGTGCTCACTTCTCTTTAATCTGACGCATGGAACTGTGCCGCTGAGTTAACCAGGTTTTCCTCTCTCGTTCTAGAAATATTTCTCTAAATTGTGTTTATTTGCTACTCTAGTTTTATTAAGTCCATATTTTTCCCGTCTCTATTCTTTCCTCCCCCCATTTGAGAGTGCTCTCTCTCTCTCTCTCTCTCTCTCTCTCTCTCTCTCTCTCTCTCTCTCTCTCTCTCTCTCTCTCTCTCTCTACCAGGTGGCCCCCGGGTGGGCCTACGCTCACCCTTGTATGATGCCAAGCGAGTGCCAGACATGCATATGCTCGCAGTGAGGCCAAATAGATTAGGAGAGGTCATGGTGGTAGTGACGTGTGTGTGTGTGTCGCCGGGAGAGAGAGAGAGAGAGAGAGAGAGAGAGAGAGAGAGAGAGAGAGAGAGAGAGAGAGAGAGAGAGAGAGACTTGGGATCCTTGCATTGTTATTTTTTTTTCTTTATTTTTCTATTGGCGCAAAACCGGTTGTTGTTGTTGTTGTTGTTGTTGGGGGGCAGTGTCTCTCTCTTTCTTAACCCTTTGAGTTCGACGACGTAAGATCTTGATGACGAAGTCGTACTCTCAAGGAAGGTTTATATCTTCACGATCCTTGGTCTACAGCCATAACATACTTATCATTTCTTCATTCCTGTGGACGACAGGCCTGATATATATATATATATATATATATATATATATATATATATATATATATATATATATATATATATATATATATATATCGTTAATGGGACGGCCTTGATTAGGGCTTCGGCTGCCCATTCTGTCTCAGCTAACATAAAAAAGAAAATTATACATTCATTGTCTTTTTGTTTTGAGCGGGACATTTTCCGAATTTCGAGGTCATAGGTCATTAAGTCTAATTACGGCGATAGGGCACTTGGCAATTACATGATCACCTCACTGCAATATAGCAGGGGGGGCAGGCAGGGAGCGGGAGGGTTGTGCATTCTCCAATAACGTCTGCATTTACACTTCATTTGCCTGTTGTATTAGCTAATTACAGGAGAAGAGATACAGAAAGGGCTGAGGACGTTACACCACCTGGAGAAGACATGCGACACCGGGAGAGGACATATGATATCAGGAGAGGACATACAACTCTGCGAGAGGACATTAAAACACCGAGATAAGACATAGAACATGGGAGAAGGATCTACAACACCAGAAGACATACAACACCGGAGAGGACTCGTAACACCAGGAGAAGACATGCAACACTGGATGGGGACATGCAACACCAGGAAAGGATAAGCAACACCAGGAGAAGACATACAACACCAGGAGAAGACAGACAACACCAGGACAATTCACGCAACACTAGTAGAAGACAGACATCACTAGGAGAGGACACAGACACACCAGAAGATATACAACACCAGGAGAAGACAGACGTCACCAGGAGAGGACAGAGAACACCAGGAGAGGACAGACAACACCAGGACAATACACGCAACACTAGTAGAAGACAGACATCACTAGGAGAGGACACAGACACACCAGAAGATATACAACACCAGGAGAAGACAGACGTCACCAGGAGAGGACAGACAACACCAGGAGAGGACAGACAACACCAGGAGAGGACAGACAACACCAGGAGAGGACAGACAACACCAGGAGAAGACAGACAACACCTGTGGTAGACTCTTATGATACATATTTAAGAAAATGTGGACAGTATTTTCAAGGAAAATTTGTTTTATTGTATCATGATAACAATGACAGTTGTCAGTTTTACCTGGGGGAGTTTGTGGCCATACCAGGCACCTGGTGACGGGTACCAGACTAACCTGGGATTATATGGATGGCCACAGGGTCTACTAGGGATTACATGAGTGGTCACAGGATTTACCAGGGATGACATGGATGGCCACAGGTTTTATTAGGGATTACATGAGTGGCCACAGGTTTTATTAGGGATTACGTGACTGGCCACAGGTTTTACTAGTTATTACGTGATTGGCCACAGGTTTTATTAGAGATTACATGATTGGCCACTGCTTTTATTAGGGATTACGTGACTGGCCACAGGTTTTACTTGGGATTACATTATTGGCCACAGCTTTTATTAGGGATTACGTGACTGGCCACAGGTTTTACTAGTTATTACGTGATTGGCCACAGGTTTTATCAGGGATTATATGATTGGCCAAAGATTTTACTAGGGATTACATGATTGGCCAAATGTTTTACTAGGGATTACATAAGTGGTCGCAGATTTTACTAGGGATTACATGATTGGTCACAGGTTTTACTTGGGATTACATACGTTTTACGTATCACACTTTGGCCACACGTACCACACCCTAACTACACACCCTTGTCACACAGTCTAGCCACACACTCTAGACACATAGTTTATCCCCACATCCTTACCACGCACTCTACACGCTGTAGCCACACACACACACTCGTCCACACAGTCTTGCCACGCACTCTACACGCTGTAGCCACACACACTCGTCCACACAGTCTTGCCACGCACTCTACACGCTGTAGCCACACACACTCGTCCACACAGTCTTGCCACGCACTCTACACGCTGTAGCCACACACACACACACACACACTCGTCCACACAGTCTTGCCACGCACTCTACACGCTGTAGCCACACACACACTCTCGTCCACACAGTCTTGTCACGCACTCGAAATAGAAACTCTAACCACACACACCAGCCATAAACTGTAGCTACACACATTAGCCACGTACTCTAGACCCACGCACTTCAGTCACACACTCTAGCCACCACTTGCCAGGCGACCACCGCTTGAAGTGTAACCCCATCTCCATCTTCCACCCCCATCCCAACAGGGCCAAGATCAGCTTATAACAGTCGTGTTTCCCGATACATTTTTCCCTTCCAATTTCCTAAAAGCACGCCCATGTTTGCCAGCCAATTTACACATCTGCGAACGCGGGGGAGGCCCTCCCGCATGACGCTCCCTCGAGATACTGGAACGTATGCTGTCGAACGAACGCACGCACGCACCCCCCCCCTCCCCGAACGCACCTCTCAACGCACTCACTGAGCCAGCAAGTCCCACTCGTATTGTGCTGTGAGCTGATTGGACAATTTGCTTTCTCTATACACATTTCCTTCAAGGCGCCAATGGCGGGTAATTCGACAAAGGGATGGAGGGGACACGGAGCGGCGTGTTGGTGGCGATGGTGTGTGGTAATAGTGATGGTGATGGTGGTGATGATAGGGGGGAAGACGGAGGTGAGATGTTGGTTGGAGTGGTGGGGAGCGGACGAGGAGGTGTGGTGGTGGTGATGATGAGGGTGAGGAGCTGGACAGCGTGTTGGTGATGGTGGTGGTGGGGAACTGGATGGTGTGTTGGAGGTAATGGCAAGGGGACGGGACCGCGTGTTGGAGATGGTGGTGGCGTGGGGACGGGTTGGTGTGATGGTTGTGCCGATTTTGGTGGTGGTGTTGGTGGTGGAGAAGCGCGGTGGGTGTGTTGGTGGTGAAGGTGGAGAAGGAGGGGTAGAAGTGTGTTGGTGGTGATGGTGGAGAAGGAGGGGTAGTATTAGTGTGTTGGTGATGATGGTGGAGAAGGAGGAAGGGAAGGGGGCAGTAGCAGTGTGATGGGGACGGCGTGGTGTGTTAGCTGTCTGTCCTAAGCTAATAGCTTTGGACAGACAGCTTGTAGCTTTTTACCTCATCGGTGATCCAGGGGAAAACCTGTCCGTCAACTATTCTCGCTGGTC
Source organism: Panulirus ornatus (assembly GCF_036320965.1). Lineage (NCBI taxonomy): Eukaryota > Metazoa > Arthropoda > Malacostraca > Decapoda > Palinuridae > Panulirus > Panulirus ornatus. The sequence continues at coordinate 21,930,018 of NC_092281.1, read as the reverse complement.
CGGGTTCGATTTACGGGCGAACAATGGTGAAATTAAATACGTATTTATTGTAGTAATGATAATAATGATAATGATAATGATAATGATAATAATGATAATAAAGTTGGCCTGTAATCCTTGATGAGGTAATGTCTCGAAGACTTTCTGAAAATCTCGATAGATGGCATTTATGTATTTTACTTTCATAGGGTGATTAGATCACAAAGGGTATATAATTAAGCAGATGTAACAGGCATGAACGACTTCGTCGAAACCCACAGTAAGAACCATTAAGAGGTGAACCATCTAAGTCATTTATAACATTGTTGTAAATGATGGTTTCCACACGTAGATCACCTACGACCATCTATTTAACGAGGGGGTAAGAATTTTCAGGTAAGGATTTTGATTCCCAGCTTCTTAACAAGGGTTTAGTTATCTCAGCTTCGTAACAAGGGCTCAGTTATCTCAGCTTCTTAACAAGGGTTCAGCTATCAGCTTCATAACAAGGGTTCAGTTATCTCAGCTTCTTAAGAAGAGTTCAGCTCTCTCAGTTTCATAACAAGAGTTCATCTATCTCAGCTTCATAACAAGGGTTCGCTAGCTATCTCAGCTTCATAACAGGGGTTCGCTAGCTATCTCAGCTTCATAACAGGGGTTCGCTAGCTATCTCAGCTTCATAACAAGGGTTCGCTAGCTATCTCAGCTTCATAACAAGGGTTCGCTAGCTATCTCAGCTTCATAACAAGGGTTCGCTAGCTATCTCAGCATCATAACAAGGGTTCGCTAGCTATCTCAGCTTCACATAACAAGGGTTCGCTAGCTATCTCAGCCTCATAACAAGGGTTCGCTAGCTATCTCAGCTTCACATAACAAGGGTTCGCTAGCTATCTCAGCCTCATAACAAGGGTTCGCTAGCTATCTCAGCTTCACATAACAAGGGTTCGTTAGCTATCTCAGCTTCATAACAAGGGTTCGCTAGCTATCTCAGCTTCATAACAAGGGTTCGCTAGCTATCTCAGCTTCACATAACAAGGGTTCGTTAGCTATCTCAGCTTCATAACAAGGGTTCGCTAGCTATCTCAGCTTCACATAACAAGGGTTCGCTAGCTATCTCAGCTTCACATAACAAGGGTTCGTTAGCTATCTCAGCTTCATAACAAGGGTTCGCTAGCTATCTCAGCTTCATAACAAGGGTTCGCTAGCTATCTCAGCTTCACATAACAAGGGTTCGCTAGCTATCTCAGCTTCATAACAAGGGTTCGCTAGCTATCTCAGCTTCACATAACAAGGGTTCGCTAGCTATCTCACCTTCGTCACATTACTCTTGGATAAGACTTATCATCATATATCATTTTGTCGACTTCATTCTGTGTCATCCCGCTAGCACATCTTGGACGTGTATGTCAACGTGCTGCAGGATAATGTTCTCCCGCACCCGGGCTGTGGGACTTTGACTTAAACTGGTAAATACAGATGAGAAGTCGTGCTACGCAGTGTCTTGAACCAAATACATTCACGGTTTTCAGTGATTAATGGACCATATGACTGACTTCCTTGATCTTAGATTAATCATGAAATTCCTTTGAGTTTTCTATTGTTTTGGTCATCAACATACGTTTCATAATGATGTATTGACGTTTTCGTCTCGTATGAATAGTTTTAGTTTTCACAGATCTATTCTAGTTGACTCTTTTGTGTTGACTTTTGTTCTCTATGAGTTTCTTGTGAGCTAATTTCTAACTGGTGATCGTGAGAGTGGATGGTGATAGAAACCTGGTGAGAATAGTGCTTAACTTCATCAGTGCAGGAATGCAATTTCGACCCATTTCTCATTTTGAACCTCTCTCGTTTCTTTGCGTCTAATATTGTGGTGACTGATTGTGGTGATGGTGACTGTCTGTGAGGGGTGGTAGTGATGGTAATGATTATAGTGATGGTGAGGACGACCATCCAACTGCTGGTTGTTTTGTGAGAAGTGAACCCCACCCAACCCCTTTCACCCTCACACCCCCCTCTCACTGAACCTCGCTACTACACTCGCCTTCTTCTTCCCCTCCCCCCTCCCCATTTACTCTCCCCCATCCCCTTCCCTAAAGTCCCCAGGAGCATCTGGGTCAAGGGTCATAGGTGACCCGCCTTAATTAAGCCAATGTATGGGTCATGAATATCTAACGAGTTAACACGAACAATCCAATTACAGTGGCTGAGTTTTCAAGGCGGTGCCTAGTGGCGGAGGGAGGGAGGGAGAGAGAGAGAGAGAGAGAGAGAGAGAGAGAGAGAGAGAGAGAGAGAGAGAGAGAGAGAGAGAGAGGAACCTCACACTGATGTCTCCCGGCCCAACCCAACCTCCTCAACCGCCAGTTCCCAGCGGGGTCTATAATCAAACTTAATGTCCTATGACCTGCTATAATCTAGTGTAATGGGCTATAATCTACTACGATCCTAGTGTAATGGTGGGTCGAGTTCGAGAAAACAGCTTCCAAGATCAGCCATCGAGGAGAAGGTGCGGACTAATCTCCGTGTAGGAAGGTGGCGACAACATACCGGCCATAGGTTCAGGGATGAGATGGGTTTAGTTATAACGAGATGCCCAGGGAAAGCTCCTCCTAGATTTCCCCTTGCCCTGGCTTCCTCCTTTTTTTTTCTCTCTCTCTCTCTCTCTTGTCTTCGTTTGAACGCCGTGTCCGGGTACGTGCGAGGGACATGTAGATAGTGGTCGTATTCATTCTAAAGTGTCTCTTTTTTTTATAGTGTTGCTGCCGTGGCCAAAGGAGGAACATGTGAGGTGCATATCACTTGGGTCTTGATCATTTGTAGAGTTCAAGATTCAGTCTATATCATCCATTCTTGTGACTAGAGCCATCCAATCCTCCTCAAAGACGATCAAATCAAGTATTGTAGATATCTCCGTGTCCTGCTGATCCTATCGAAGATATTTGGCATCAAACACGAGAACCCAATATTGATCATGTCTTATCCTTTTCTCCTCTGACATCAGCTGTCACTTCCTACCGACCTTAATGATATAAAAAAAAATACTTATCTACATATGATAAAGCGAACAGATCCTTATCTCTCACAGTTAGGGGTAATTACTCACAATTCATAATTACTCTGGACGAATTGTCATTCCACTTGTCCTCGTGTTGTTACCCAGGACTTCATTCTAAAGGTTGGTGGTTGGGTGGAGGGAGGCCCATCAACTGCCAGGGTCATTTAAGGTCGTCAACGTAAGCGACACCCACCAACCGCGAGATCTTTAACACCTTCTTCAGGTGTTGAAGATAGGCTTAAGCCCACATACACCCACACTCTGCATGTGGCCTTTGCTCGGAAGGTGTCTGCCACCGAAAGCTGCGCTGGTTGCTGTAGCAGGTCGATGTAAACTCCTTTGGAGTGAGAAGTACTTTGACGAGACTCTTATTACTCCCAGTGATATAGACTTCTTAAAAGATAACGTTTTCCCACGCGGTGGTAACCTCTTGTAGGGGGGAGCCCGGTAACACCAAACTGGGAGCCTAAATAGTCAAACCACATACACTAACCGCTCGTGGAAACAGGCTTCGGTCTGAATGTAATTGCAAAACGCTGTTCACTTCTGAGTACAAAAACAAAAATAAAAGCAAGAAAATTAATTCCATTACTCAGAAATGAATTATGGAGAAAGACTTGGATCTAAAATAATTTTCTCTTAGAAAAAAGAGAAAGCTTTCAGACTCTTGGGGGAAGATCTGATAAAAGTTTTCAAACTATGAAATAATTACGAGGATATAACTCTTGGTAATTTATTTACGTGAGACCGAGATACTTTGATTAGGAATTATGGCATCATGTTAAATGGGAAGTTGTGATGGAAATGTTGGCCAAGTTTCTGTGGTTACTTGAGGACTAGGAACACTGGAATATGGGAACACTGGAATATGGGAACATTGGAATATGGGAACACTGGAATATGGGAACACTGGAATATGGGAACATTGGAATATAGGAACATTGGAATTTGGGAGCACTGGAATATGGGAACACTGGAATATGGGAACACTGGAATATGGGAGCATTGGAATATGGGAACGCTGGAATATGGGAACATTGGAATATGGGAACACTGGAATATGGGAACATTGGAATATGGGAACACTGGAATATGGGAACATTGGAATATGGGAACACTGGAATATGGGAGGGATATAGGAACACTGGAATAAACTGTCATAAAATGTGGTCAAGGTGAAAACTAAACAATACAAATACAGCAAGGCTACACAAATACTCTAATGATATCAATTATGGCAAACTAGAAGTTTACAGTTCCCATAAAGCTTATTTTAGGAACGATAATATATCAAGGTACGTCTCTTTAACCCTTTTTCTTCATTATAGCAACTTCTGGTGAGGTCCTTCTCGCCCATAGTGTCCTGTGACTGTATGTACATCAGACCCAATGTAACCCCTTCCTCCTTTCCCATAAGGTTTCCGTGTCAGTTTACCTCTCCCACTCTTTATTGTAAATGGTGTTTCTTTATAGCTATTCTTCTGCCAGCTGCTATGTCGGGGAGACTGATGTGTGAGGGAGGAGCCACTTGCTTCACTATCCTGTGTGCGTCAATAATGGTGGGTGAGGGAGGAGCCTTCTGCTCTACTATCGTGTCTTCATTCATATTGATGGGTGGAGAGGAGCCTTCTGCTTCACTATCCTGTCTCCATCAGTAGTGGTGGGTGGGGAGGAGCCTTCTGCTTTACTATCCTGTCTCCGTCAGTAGTGATGGGTGGAGAGGAGCCTTTTGCTTTACTATCCTGTCTCCATCAGTAGTGGTGGATGGAGAGGAGCCTTCTACTTTACTATCCTGTCTCCATCAGTAGTGGTGGGTGGGGAGGAGCCTTCTGTTTTACTATCCTGTCTCCATCAGTAGAGACTCCTACTTTACCATCCAAACCTCTGTCTACATAGATCAAGAATGTAGGCTGCCATTCCCGTCCACCGGCAGAGATGATCTCGTCGCAGACCATCAGGTCTCCTGTCATTCGTCCTCCCTCCCCACTGTCCTCACTGCTACTGTGTGTTTACGTGGGACCTTCGCCACGTTCGTGGCATCCCCTCCCTCCTCTTCCTCCTCGCGCCCCCCTCGCCCGCGCCTCCCAGATGACTGTGTTCAGCTCACTACTGTCGGTGTGCCCCTCCTCCTCCTCCTCCTTCCCCCTCCTCCTCCCCCCCCCTCCTCCTCCTCCCCCTCCCCCTCCCTCGACGCCACCCCCACTGTCGGGGGTTGGACGGGCGAGGTGGAGGCGGCAGCGGCGGGCAATATCTGGGGGTCTCGAGCGGCTGAGGGAGGGAATATCTGGGGGTCTCGAGCGGCTGAGGGAGGGAATATCTGGGGGTCTCGAGCGGCTGAGGGGGGGAATATCTGGGGGTCTCGAGCGGCTGAGGGAGGGAATATCTGGGGGTCTCGAGCGGCTGAGGGAGGGAATATCTGGGGGTCTCGAGCGGCTGAGGGAGGTAATATCTGGGGGTCTCGAGCTGCTGAGGGTCAGAGGATGTTTCGGGGTATGGGGCGGAGTTTGAGGGGTATCTGGGGTCTTCTTGGGCACCAGCGGGAGTGGTTGGAGAAATCTAAGGATCTCGGGCACTGGGGAATATCTGGGGGTCTCGTACGGCTGTAAGAGGGCTTATCTGGGGGTCTCGGGGCTGTGGGAGGAGGGAGGAAAGGAGGGTCGTGTCGTCGTGGACGGCGATCAGAATGCTCCGGGCGGCGCATCAAAGACAAGAGTCGCTGTTTTAATTACTTGTTTGAGGAGATTGTGACCCTGATATTAAACTCCCTCCTTCCCTCCTTCCCTCCTTCCCTCCCTTCCACACTGCAGTTTCATCTCCCCCAATCCTTGTAATCTCCCCCCTCCCCACACACACACGCAACTCAACCCCCCCCCTGTGTTTACTCCCCGTCTCAACCCCCTCTCCCATTCCCCTAACACTTCTCCCCTCCCTCTCTCTCCCCCACCTTGCACTAACGTAATGGCTGTACAAACATAAATGTCCACACGGGGAAGAAATAATGCTCACCGGAGGCCAGTTAATTTTTTTGGCTTACTGCGAAAAACCGGCGAATAGTGCGGGTAATGGAGAGCAGTGAGGGAGGGGGAGGCTGTAGTGGTGGGGTGGGTAGACACATGTTCCCCCGCCACGTCAGTCGTCTCACAACATCAGTTTCCTAAAGGCACGAAGGTCCGTGACGTCATCGTCATCATGACGTCATCGTCTGGGTGAAAACACCCGCTGCTGCTTGGCAACGCTGAATGATGGTTGACACCAACGTAAAGGACGTTTGCAACACTGAATATATAGGGATGGGGAGGGTGATATGTATTAATCTGTCATGTCAAAGGGACGTGTCATGTCACACTGACGGCAGGTTATTTCAGTCACGTCTAAGGTAAGTCTCGTGTCACTGTAAGTCTCATGTCTCTCTAGCCAGTCATGATGTCTCAGGTGGATGGTCGCCATGACGGGGAAATGATAAACAACTTCAGTAAATTAATAAGTAGGTCAGGACGAACTTTGGAGGGAAAATATGGAGCGTTTTATGAAGGCGGGAAGACGGCAGTGTTGCATGGAAATTTATCTTGTGATTTACCGTTACCAACAGAGTTGAAATTGTGAGTTCACACGTGTCTATATATATATATATATATATATATATATATATATATATATATATATATATATATATATATATATATATATATATATTTCTTTCTTTCTTTCTTTCATACTATTCGCCATTTCCCGCGATAGCGAGGTAGCGTTAAGAACAGAGGACTGGGCCTTTGAGGGAATATCCTCACTTGGCCCCCTTCTCTGTTCCTTCTTTTGGAAAATTAAAAAAAAAACGAGAGGGGAGGATTTCCAGCCCCCCGCTCCCTTCCATTTTAGTCGCCTTCTACGACACGCAGGGAATACGTGGGAAGTATTCTTTCTCCCCTATCTCCAGGGATAATATATGTTATATATATATATATATATATATATATATATATATATATATATATATATATATATATATTGTGGATGAAAGCAAGGTAATTATTTAGGTTTAGCAGTGGAGAGAGATAAGTTAGCTCGGGTGTGAGTTTGAAATGGAGGAAACCTGGAGGAAGTGAAGTGTTTTAGATACCCGGGAGTGGACATGGCAGTCGGTGAACGGAACCATGGAGGCTGAGGTGACACACAGGCTAGGTGAGGGAGAGGGGGGAAAAGGTCTTCTTGGGAGCAATGAGGAATGTGTGGAGAGAGAGAGAGAGAGAGAGAGAGAGAGAGAGAGAGAGAGAGAGAGAGAGAGAGAGAGAGAGAGAGAGAGAGAGAGAGAATCATATCGAGAGGGCGAGGATATGTATGTTTGAAGGTACAGTAGCTCGCACTTGTGTGGGTGCGAGTCGTGTACGGGCTATAGATGTTCATACACGGAGGAGGGCGGATGTGCTGGAAATGAAATGTTTGAGGCCATTATGTGGCGTGAGGAGGGTTAATCACTTAGGTGATTATAGGGAAAGAGAAAGGTGTGGCAGAAAGAAGAGCGTAGTTGAGAGAGCTGAGGAGAGTGTGCTGAAATGGTTTGGACATATAGAGAGAATGAGTGAGGAGAGGTTTACAAGACGATCTATGTCTCAGAAGTAGAGTGAACAAGGATAGTGGGGAGACCGAATTGGAAATGGAACGATCGAATTGATATTGTTTTTTAGTGTTCTTGGCCTGAACATGCAGAGGAGTGAAAGGCGTGCAAGGAATTAAGTGGGTTGGAATGATTTGGTATATACTGGGGGGAACGTGCTGTCTGTGGACTGACTAACCTTGAGCAGATGAAGCAGCGGGGGGAAACCATGGAGAGGTCTGTGGGGCCTGTGTGGATAGGGGGCTGTAGTCTTGGTGTATTACACACGACAGCTAGAGACTGGATGTGAGGAATGAGGCCTATTCTTCGCATCTGCCATGTGCTACCTCTCGAACATGGGAAATATGTATGAAATATATATATGTATATATATATATATATATATATATATATATATATATATATATATATATATATATATGTATATCCATGTTCATACTACTCGCCATTTCCCACGTTAGCGAGGTAGCGTTAAGAACAGAGGACTGAACCTTTGAGGGAATATCCTCACTTGGCTCCCTTCTCTGTTCCTTCTTTTGGAAAATTAAAAAAGGGAGGGGAGGATTTCCAGCCCACCGCTCCCTTCCCTTTTAGTCGCCTTCTATGACACGCAGGGAATACGTGGGAAGTATTCTATCTCTCCTATCCCAGGTATGATATATATATATATATATATATATATATATATATATATATATATATATATATATATATATATATATATATATATATATATCCTGCCCCCAGGAGTCCCTTCCATCTTTATGGGGCACTTACTACGGTAAGACATCCGGCTACGTCTTCCAGACGGGACCTTAGGTCATAAAGTGTCGTGATGTTGTGTGCGTATGTGTCTATCTGGGGCAGAGTGCGGGGCAGTAAACGTTCGGCGTCTTCACTTTGGTAGTTGCATCGTGGGCAAGAAGGGTCTTGGGATGTGTTGTATCGGTGCTTATCGTATTGTAGGGATGGATGATACCCAGATTCTATACGGGAGAATGTGACTCCTTTTAATCTGTGGAGTGTAGTGTCAGGTGGGTGAGTATATGGGGAGGGGAATCGAGTGTGTGTTTAAGACACTGATGGGGAGGAGGGAGTTTGTTGTTTCGTGCTCGTCGGGTCATTCAATCTGTATGTGTTTGTGTTATATTTGTTGTGGGTGTTGGGGGATATGTGTGTGTGAGTAGATATTGCTGAAGTGGGAGGAAGTAGACATTCTATTGTTTTTGAGATGGGTTTGATGGGCTGTTATTTCTTTATAGATGGGAGGGGCTTAAGTGTTGTTGCTGTTGAGGTGAAACTGAACTAGGAGGATCTTTGTTTCATTGGTTGAGTACTTGCTCAACAGCCAGTCATTACTCTGAGTGCTGTCCTTACATGTGGTTTGCAGCGTTGTTATATTTGTTTTGAGAGGATGGACGAGCAGACAGGTGAGGGGTGATTTAGCATGGAAAAGATGAATTGCTTGAAGAGGATGCTAAGGAATTTACTTTTTGGTTCATATCTGGCACCAGTGAGTGTTCTGAGGGCATTTCATTTGTGGTGTTTTTCTCTTGGAAAAGTCGAAGAATTACTTCATTAGCTCACATCCACCCTCCTGCCGTCATATGTTATGCACTAAAACTAGAGCCCCTTATCCACAGCTTGGCAAGCCCCACATATCTTTCTGTGGTTCCCCCTAACCTCCTCGCCCTACAGACAACGCGTCACCCGCTGCCTACCACACACTACACCTAACTCGCTGCATACCACACCCCACACCTAACCCGCTGGACACACCACACCCCACACTGAGCACGCCACACCTCACACTCTCCTGTGTGTTTACTCCCCGACCACTCAGAGTATCTTTCACTCCTTCCATTTCTGTTTTGGTCTCCCTCTTCTCCTTTTCCCCTCCACTTCTGACACGTATATCACCTTAGTCAGCCTCCCCTCAATCCTGTCCATATGTTCAAACCATTTTAGCGCTCTCTCTCTCTCTCTCTCTCTCTTCAGCTCTCTCATACATACTCTTAATGCTACCACACTTTTCCTTTTCCCTCTCATTACTTCCTCGATGAATCCATCTCACTCCACATAATGACCTCAGGCATTTCATTTCCAACACATCCTCACTTTTTCGAACCTTTTCGAACTGCGGCCCACGCCTGCCTCACACCTGTACACCATCACTTTCCTCACACTCGTTTATGCACCTGGAACCTTAACCTCGACACCCAAGCTGTGGATAACCTTAGCTTCCATGGTTCCATTCGCTGCTTTGTCCACTCCAAGGTAACTAACCCTCTCCACTTCTTCCAAGCTCTCTCCATTTCAACTCACACCCCAAGTAGCCTTACATTGTAACATTACCTTTATTTTCATTGCCTCTCAACTTTATCCTTCTACACACACACACACACACACACACACACACACACACTCACACACTCACACTCCTGCACTCAGACACTGTGGACCTTCCATGCAGTTTCTCACTCGACTCTGCCACGAAGACCGTATCATCACCAGACAGCAACTGACTCACCTTCAAGGCCCTCCCACCCGCCAAAAGACTGCACGCCCGCCCCCTTCCTCCAATATCCTTCTATTTACCTCCCTCACCACCCCATCAATAAACAGATTACACAGCCTTGTTGACTGCACACATCCTTGTGTACGACCCATTTTCGGGTGTAACGACTCTGCTTCCTCACCTCCTTCGCGCACATATGCCTCACTCTCCTTATTAGGAACTCTACCCACTGCTACTAGTGACTTTCCTCCCACATAAAAGCATCTCCATCAACTTTATCATAAGCTTTCCCCAGATCCATGAATACTGTCTACAAGTGATTCTATTTCTGCCAAGTATTTCTCACACAGATTCTTCAAAGTAAACACCTGAGCCTCACATCCTCTTACCGCTCCTGAACCTGCATTGCATACACGCACACACACACACACACACACACACACACACACACACACACACACACACACACACACACGTTTTAGTTCAAGTAATATTCATCCGACCTAACAAATTAACATATAACATTACCTCTCATTATACGTTAAGTCAACATAAGTGAAGGGAACTCAGATCTGGATACAATAGGATTCGATACGTGTTGAACTGGTTTAGGTCAGGTTGGGTCTAGTGAGTGTGAGTACATTCTCATTATTTCCTGCTTCACATTCTGGATACATGTGTTCATATATATATATATATATATATATATATATATATATATATATATATATATATATATATATATATATATATATATATTGACTTTTGAATTTAGTACATAAAGAATTCACGAAATTTCGTACAAATTGGCACAGAGTCAGCTGCCAGTCGCTGTTATACTAGCTGAGAGAGAGAGAGAGAGAGAGAGAGAGAGAGAGAGAGAGAGAGAGAGAGAGAGATAGAGAGAGAGAGAGAGAGAGAGAGAGAGAGAGAGAGAGAGAGAGAGAGAGAGAGAGAGAGAGAGAGAGAGAGAGAGAGAGAGAGAGAGAGAGAGACCTTTGCAAAAGGCGGGCCGAGCGCGTGGCGCTCACCGCAGGTAATTGGTAAATCCAGGGTGATCTCTCCACACACACACACACACACACACACACACACACACACACACACACACACACATTTGTGTGTTTGTCTATATATATATATATATATATATATATATATATATATATATATATATATATATATATATATATATATATATAATATATTGGATAATAGTGTGTATGTCTATGTATCACACTACCACAAGAGAGTGTTGCTGTAACCTATGATTATAAGCAACGGTAACGGGGTCAGTTACGAGAGTCCTTGATACCAAGGACCAACACAACCAAACGTTCTTGGTAACGTAGCTCTGGCTGCTCCTCTCCCCTCCCTGGGATTGACCAGCATATGCCAGCTGATCCTCCATCACTATACGTTACCTCCTACAGCCAGGTATATTGCTAGCGTCCACGAGACTATCTCTCATATCATGCCTACATGGAGAGCAGTTGTAGTGATAGTATTATCAGTAGCGTAAGTGTAATCATTAGATGTAGCAGCAGCAATATCAACAACAGTTAGGAGTATCTTCACCAGCAGGAGACGTATTATCATCGGTAGTAGTACACATCATTATCATCAGCGACAGCTGGAGTGTTATCATCATCAGCTGTAGTTATATCACGAGCCACAGTTGGAGTATCGTCATCCTCAGCAGCAGCAGCAGTAGAGGCGGGAACAGCAGCAGTGGTTGCTCTTGTGACGACAACAGTGATGTTCTTCCTCCTCCTCCTCCTCAAACCCCGACACCATCCTTAAAGCCTCTTACAGCCTTTAGCAAAAACCTTCAGGACATTATTCTAGGAGCATATGGATCAAAACAATGCAGAGACTCATTCAAGATTCACCTTTAAGCCTTCGTTAGCTTGGGACTTAGCACTGTGTTCCTCAGGAGTCCTCGGATATCCTGGAGGCTCTCAAAGATTCCAGACCAACTTTGTCTTCCTGGCCGGATCTGTGATTACCAAGTTACACAGAACTGGACTCAACCGGTTACCTCGACCCCAAAGTCAAGAAAGACCCCCAGCCAAAACCCCCTAACCCCACTCCCTTCACCCCCGCCGCCACCACCACCGCCAGTTCTGTAAAGAGGTTTTGTGATCTGGGTTGCCAAAGACAGGTCTCAAAAGGCGGTTGGGGATTAAAACGTTCGCAAGGGGAATTTTTTTTTTTTTCGGAATAGTTGTTGAGATTTCGGATTTCCTAGTGAGATAAGAAGGATCTAGAAACGGCACTGAAACGTTGCGTTCACGTCTTGAATTGAGGTGCTTCTCGAGACGAAAGTTGAGGTTGTGACCAGGACGCTGGGAAGTTTTTAAAGCTTGTTCGGTATTCCAGGCACTGATGGCATCCCATTTTTGATCCTCGAGATAGATTTGCGGTTTCAGGCATTCTCCTCTGGGCTTACGGAGTTTATTTAACCGTGGGGTGAAGGCTCCAATCTAATCCAGAGATTCACAAAATAAGTCTAGGCTAAAAGTCCCAGCTCAGCCCTGGGAAGTTTCGTAGAAGACACGCGCTGAGGTTCTTGGTAATACCTGTAGCTCGAACGAGGACCTGGATATGTATTTAGAAATCCCTCAATGACTGGAAGATCTCGGAGGCATACTTCAATACCCATGTATGGTGAAAAGGTGGTTCTCGAAGCGGAAAACGAAGCTCCATCCTCTGGATTCGGGAAGATCCTGAAACCCACAAAGCTTTCATCATAGCTTCCAGCAGAATCCTAACTGGAGGCGGTAGAGTCGTGTCAGACGTCCGTCCAGAAGACAGCCAGACAAAATTGCATTGAGTCATCCAGCGATCATTGCCGCAATCAATCGTGAACTACGTAAATGTTCTTAGGAATCAGATGCTGGAATGCGCTTTCGAACTGTGCCTGCAGGACTGGAAAGTCCGTCCAAACTCTGAGATTCAAGACCCGGAAACTTACTTTTGGCAAATTCATTCTTGCACTTGAAAGTGGCCCTTGACAAAAGAATTCCAGGGACTGTAAAAGAGCTCTCGGACGCCGAGTTTTAGTGTCGATATATATTTTTTTCCCCCCAGTGTCTCTTGTCATTTACCGGAAAACTGCACCGAAGTTCCCCGCGACGCAATTAAAGTAAAAATTTCCATGAGTTTGTGGGAATTATCCGCGAGGCTCCAGCGTCGTCATCAAGGAGACGCCGTGAGGGGACCACCAACATGGTCATCAGCTGCATGTCGGACCCCACATACACCTGGGGTGATGGGCACCACATACACCTGGGGTGATGGGCACCACATACTCCTGGAGTGATGGGCACCACATACACCTGGGGTGATGGGTACCACATACATCTGGGGTGATGGACACTACATACACCTGGGGTGATGGGCACCACGTACACTTGGGGAGATGAACACCACATACATCTGGGGTGATGGACACCACATACACCTGGGGTGATGGGCACCATATACTCCTGGAGTGATGGGCACCACATACTCCTGGGGTGATGGGCACTACATACCTCTGGGGTGATGGACACCACATACACCTGGGGTGATGGACACCACATACACCTGGGGTAGTGGGCAACATAAACACCTGGAGTGATGGAAACTACATACACCTGGGATGGTGGATCCACCTGCAGTGTTGGATCTCACATATGGGGATCCCTCATACACCTGGAGTGATTGGATGACACATCCGCTTGCAGCTTTGGACCACATATATGCCTGGAATGGTGGACACCACACACACACACACACACACACCTGGAGTGTTGGGCCCCACACACACACATAGAGTGGTGGGCCCCACATATACCTGGATACTGCTGAATACACCATTCTACCTCCAGAACCGTCTTTCCTCACCGTCCCTTGTCGGTATACATATTGAATTTCATCTAAAAGAACAGACTGTGTACACACTCGTCATATATATATATATATATATATATATATATCTTTTCTTTTCTTTCAAACTATTCGCCATTTCCCGCATTAGCGAGGTAGCGTTAAGAACAGAGGACTGAGCCTTTGAGGGACTACCCTCACCTGGCCCAATTCTCTGTTCCTTCTTTTGGAAAATTAAAAAAAAAAAAAACGAGAGGGGAGGATTTCCAGCCCCCCGCTCCCTCCCCTTTTAGTCGCCTTCTACGACACGCAGGGAATACGTGGGAAGTATTCTTGCTCCCCTATCCCCAGGGATAATATATATATATATATATATATATATATATATATATATATATATATATATATATATATATATATATATATATATATATAAACAAGAGTCAAAACCATTTCTTTCATTTATTCTTGACGTTTCGAGATACGCTCATCTACCGAATCTGCAGTTACAAATATGATAGATTATCTGAGTGAACACATAAAACAAATCACCTGTGCTATTTACATGAACGTATATTATTAGATATATTGTTTTTTTCGTCTGTTACTGGCGCTACCTCCCTAACGTGGGAAACGGTGATCAAGTATGACAAGTTTATATAATCACGGTACAAAGTTAGAGAGATTAAAACAATTTTTTCTTTTATTCCAGAAATGAAATGAAGTAAAACCCTACATGCCACATTTTGACAACCCCCATACACCGAAGCCCCACATCGCAAAACCCCACATCCTCCCTCCCCACACTCCAACACCCCACCCCGAAACCCCACCAGCAGACACCCCACACCTCACCTATCCCAGCACATTGACACCTCACACCTGCACAACCCCACATCCCATACCCCGCCACCCCACAAACCAGGGAGACAGGTGAGACTCACACTTCATAATAAAACTTTGGAATGTGCTTTTTTTTTTTGTTTTTTCCTCTCTCCTGCGTGTCTTGCGTCATCTTGTTCCCCACATTGAGTAAAAACGTCTGAGACCGAAATTACTGTACGATTACCTTCGGCTCAGCTCACAGCTTCACCGATGCTGCTGCTGTTGTTGTTGTTGTCCTTCTTGGTAACATGCTTAAGGTTATAATGTACTATTTTTCCCCTCCACTTGTTCGTCATTTCCCGCTTTAGCAAAATAGCGCCAGGAACAGACGACGAATGGCCCCATTCGCGTGGATGATACACGCCGCGAGGAGATTTATCATACACGACCATTGTATTTCTCACTAGAATTGTACTTCTGAATCATCAAGTGACCCATGGCTAGCCAGATGTTGACAATGTCTTTCGATATCCGTGGCCTTCGGTTGGCTATCACTTCTTTACCCTATTTTACCTCCTCTTCGCTACCTCCCCACCAACCAGTTCTCCCTTTCTACCCCTCTCCCACAACAACCCTCTCTTCACCTCCCCTCCCTCTTGGGGAGCTTTCGTACATTTGTGTTCCCTTCCATTACCTTTGGGTGCTCCCGCGTGCTGCTGGCCACGATAACAAAGATATCTTCCTCTGTCTGGGATGAGCGCGAATTTGGACAGGTAATTTAATCCCCCGTTCCTTTGTTTTCGGAATTTATCGCTCAGATAACCGTGGAACCCCTCTACAGTTTTGTGAATAGAATCTTAATAAGATTGGGCGAATATGGACGTATGTTAACGTAAGGATAAACATGTGTTTATAAAATACTTGTTATATCTTATGTGTTTTAGAAGAGTTTGTATGAAGTTGGCCGTATTATTGGAACACTGGCGCGGGGTATAAAAACAGGCACGGGCGGACCCAGACTTCCACTCCGACGCTCAACTTTATGCATTAGTCCTCAGCGGAGCAAAACATGGCGAGAGGTTTGGTCGAGTTAGCTCCCGAAAAAAGAAGTATATCACGCCTCGCGGGGGAGATGGTGATTAGGCGCGTCTTTCACTCATCGGGAAGACTTTAAGACTTTCTATAGCAGAAGAAATTCAGAGCAAAATCCACTCTGGTGCATTCTCCTCTCTCTCTCTCTCTCTCTCTCTCTCTCTCTCTCTCTCTCTCTCTCTCTCTCTCTCTCTGTAAATAAGAGAAGCCATTCAGGTGGCTTTTGAGCTTCGTACGCGTATCAAAAGCTTGCAAGTCTTCTTGATTATCATCAGCGTGTCGAATGATGATGATGATGATGATGAATATTCACTATACATATTCAGTGGCTGACCCTGATCGATGATAATGGCCTTTGAGGTGGAGTCATTCACTGCTGTTCTACACTGACTTGTTGAACTCGTTAGGTGTCTCTTGCTTGTCGATTACCATTGGCTTGTGGAGCTTATTCACTATCAGTGGCTTGTGGATCCTGTTCATTATCAGTAGCTTGTAGAATATGCTGACTATTTACTCTCTGGAGGAGGCAGTCGATTATCATTGGCTTGTAGAACCTGTTTGTTTATCAGTCGCCTGTGATGCACGTTCATTACAAGCCATGATCAGTCTGATCACGAATGGTTTATTGGTTACCTTATCAATGGCAACTACGTCTGCAAACTGGTATAGTCTCCTCTGAGCTCTTGTGTAGTATCTGTAACCCGAGATGATTATGAGGTGCTTGTGAGCTGCTTGTGAGTTCTCGTTAATTACAGGTAATTTGTGGTGTCTGTAGATGATTACTAGCTTATGGGGGGGTCAATCAGCCCCCTCTTGAGTACGAGGATATGGCCCTTGAACACGACGGTATGGCCCTTGAACACGATGGTACGACCCTCCAAAACGAAGCTGCGATCTTGAGGTAGGATTTTCTGGTCTTTGATCTAATCCTTAAGAGGTAGGTCAAAGGCCAGTCCAGCATACTCAACGTTCGTACCACTGTGCTCATAGTTGTTGTTTTTTCTTTCTTTTTGTTACCGTCGTGCTCAAGGCTATAGTTATCGTCCTCAAGGGGTATTACCGTCGTGCCCAAGTGTCGTACCGTCGCTTTCAAAGGATGTTTCGTCATACTGCAGGGTCGTACCAGCGTACTTAAGGGGTATGAATGACATGCTTGAGAATCGTACCGTCGTTTTCAAGCGTTGTACCGTCGTTTTCAAGCGTTGTACCACCTTGTTCAAGGGTCGTACCGTCGTACTCATGGGTCGTACTGTCGTGCTCAAGGGGCTCCATTATCAATGCCTGGTTATTATCTCTTTATAATCGGATAAGGCAAAGGTTTCCGTCACGAGGTTCATCATCACGACTCATATTTTTTTTCCTATTTTTCATCTGCGTTGTTGTGGGCACAAAGACACACCCCCCCCCCTCCCCTCATCCTCCAGCAGGAGGCACGCACTCGATTCCTTTTTTTTTTTTTTCATCCACGTGGATGGAAATGCTGTTGTTTTTCGTCCGAATGAGGTCACCCACGTACCTCCCATGGGTAGACAGAATACTGATGTCCTGTGGGAGGAGGAGGAGGAGGTCCTCTCTCTCGCTCATGTGTCCCGCACCACAGTGGCATACCAGCGTCTTACATCAGGAAAGTTTCGCTTTGACAACTTCTACTGAACCTGCTCCAGGATGGTATACAGAAAACCCCCACTTGGAAATATCATACGTGGATTTCTCGAGGCCCCGAGTCCCATGTATAGTCGACAAGTCTCATGTCACTACGGTTACGTGGTCAGTGAGTGTCTGTGGACTGGTTTTGTGGCAGAGAAGATATATATATCCTGTGCTGGCATAGTGACGGTGCTCCGTGGTATGGGACGAGGACCAGCCCAGCCAGGCAGAATACGCCGGTCAATAACACATCAGCCTTGTTGATCCCACGTCTGCTACTGAAGCTTGGTCTTGCAACAACGACCGTCACATCATACCTCAAAAAAAAAAAAAAACTGATTTTCGTTAAAGCACCTGTGTTTCTTCCTTTCTTTTTTCTATTTTGATTTGCTAATACTCAGATGCTAAGCATTCCAAGCCTCTGAAATATCATGTGTAAGAAAAAGGTATTATTATTTTCATCAGAACCTTCCATATTAAAAGAGACATCCGTATGTGGCATGTACGTGGCATGAAGCATCGTAGATCGAAAATGGCTTTCCTGAAAATCAACGAATTTCAGTATTGAATCTTCCTCTGTAACTTTTGCTGTGACTTGGATGGAAAAAAAAGAAATAATCTGATATTGTAGAATGCTTAAATCATTTACTGCAGGGACGAAATGAAGATTGAAGAATACAACGACAACACAATCGAGCTGTTTCCAAGACATAGAGAGGGGCCAAGAGAGGAGTAGTTTGCACCCACAGACGAATACTAAAGTCAATGTCTCCGGCAGCTGACACAGTAATGAAGAAGCAGAGACCGTGTCTTGGGAGGGACAGTAAGCCAACCACTCAGCAGGGCGAGCCAATGAGACGAGAGATAAGAGAACCTCCAGGGAGGAGGATGGCACCTTTGTGCTGTTGTGTCCAGGATCCAGCCACACCGCCGGACAGACGAGGCGAGCCCGGCCCTCCCCCACCGCCCGCCCGCGCCACCGATGAACTCCATCACACACGTGTTTTTAATCGCGGGATAAATCCATGGACGATTTATTTCACTGAATGTCAATCTCCCGGTTCATTTGTCTCCATTCATTGTCAGGGTTTTTCCCTCCCCCTCCCTCTCCTCCTCTCATGCTCCGCCAAATATTTCCCCAGTGTGAGGCCAGAGCCGTCCAGGGATGGGGCTACAAATATCAGGAATTAATCACGGCGTCTTTGTGTCGACGTTTGGCATAGCCTGGATCTCAGGGGTTGGTGGCGTATGTGGTAATCATGAGGCCGCTGCCATCCCGAGCCTCTCCAACCGCACTCCTGATGACCTATTGTTGACGGCGATATTAGCATGGATATTTTCCCCTCCTCCTTCCTCCTCCCCCACTTCCCTCTCTCTGTAGTACGTCTGATGGTGCAATGTCTATTACTGGTGACTTGATATGATAGCTTCGTGTGGCGTCATACACACCCACGCTCACTGAGGACGTGGTTCATGCAGACATGAAGAGGTCGTATGATAGTAGAGAATGTTCAAGAGATGGGGTCCATACCAGTATAAGACTCCCTCCCCATACAGTGCAAATGGACACACACACACACACACACACACACACACACGTGCGTGTGAGAGACGTGAGTGGCATGCATTAGGTGGGAAATGGATATATGAGAAAGAGTCGTGAGTGGTGGGGGTGACGAACTTGAGTTGCTAGTGAGAAAGAGAAATGTATGGTTCATGCAGGGAAGGAGTGTGGGCGAGTGGTAGATGTATGTATAAGAGAAAACGGTAAGAGGTAAGGAGGAACGGAAAGGGACTGAGAAAAAGGGCAAATGAGTGTTGGGGTGAGCGAGTATCAGCAAACCTCAGAGAGAAATAGAAAATATTTTGGAAGAAACAAGACAAGTAGGAGGATCGGTGAAGGGGAAAATGGGGAAGTGATATCTGGCAGAGGTGAAATGAAAACAAAATGGATTGAGTGTTTTGAAGGATTGTTGAAGTTGAATATGCTTGATGATTATATATATATATATATATATATATATATATATATATATATATATATATAAGCAAACGGACCAAGGCGATTGTAATACGAGAGCTTGTTAGGTATAGCTTAATTAGTCTCAACTGGTGCTCAAAGTCCGTCATCCAGCGCCAGCCTGGTAATAATATTTCATAACACAGATTTATTTCTTGAAATCATTCGAGTTAGGAGACTCAAGTGTGTCATTATGGAAAATGAATGATAGACTAAAAGAAGGATATCCCATTTTTTATTCCCCGATAAAATGAATATATTACGACAGCGTAGTTTAAAGAAAGAAGATATAGTTCATATAAATGTCATAACTGTAACAGGAGGGGTAGGTAAGAATTCACAGAAGAATTTATATACCTCGATAATCCTGGCTGGTCGCTGGTAAACAGGTTCTCAAATACCACCAAACAACCAGTGGATAGTTGTCTCATTAGAGAAATGGATCATTTATGTCATATACAATTCATACATAGTGTAAGTTATTACAGTGTATATAATCCTTTTTCTAACTGCATTTTCGTCATAATAATTTGAAAGCTCCTGACAAATAGGATTATATTGTAAATCATCGTTGCCACAGTAGTTCTTGATACCCGAATTTGAGAGAGAGGTCGAAACGCTGAGGTTAATTAAGATACACCAAATATACCCGCACTGTAATGGCTTCGGGCCGCCTGTCTATATTGTAGATACGGTTCCCTAAATGACAATCAGTTGTTGACTAACAGGTATAGATGGTTTAGAATATAGCTCTCTCTGTCTGTCTGTCTCCCTCTGTTTGTTCCCACTCTTTAGACATAGCGAGGAAGTTGCCGAACGCGCTGTGACCCCGCCTCTCTCCGCAGTTGCCAATATATTTCATGTATTTGCTTGGCAATATAGACATTGCTCGCTGGGGTGGCCTTTGGTGACCTGAGAATGGCCTTCAAGGCCTAAGTCCTAACCCCAAAGTTTGAAGTACAATCGCTTGACACACACACACACACACACACACACCCTTTATATATATATATATATATATATATATATATATATATATATCGTACTTAATAGTCAGAACGGCCGATCAGGCTTAATTGGCAATGGACCTTTTGCCAAATATCTCCACTTTTTATTAAATTTATTATTTACCGAGTTGAAAAAAAAAAAAAAATCTGTATGAAAAGAAATATATTCTGGTCCGTGAAAAGGGAAATTATCAGGCTGGAATCAAAGCGAGTCCAACTCGTTCAAAACCTAGCAAGATTAGGTTAGGCTACGTTTGGTCAACATGAGTTAATGTTGGATGAATGTTGGTTGACATAAAAAATATATATGATGATTCAGCCTGTTTGGTGTCTCTGATTACCTACTAGGCACGATGTTAGGGAGATGATGCTGCGAATTACAGATTCAAGAACTGAGATGAGAGACTGAGAGATTTGGAGGAGAACTTCCAGGTTAGGGAGCAGATGCGTCAGTAATATCCTAGCTCCTTATTATAGTCTTTTTTTGGACTAAGCTTTTGTGTCATGCATGTGAGGCTTGCTCTGCCTCGCCCAACACCAGTCAATGGTCTTTATATTGACCTTTAGAGCACGACTGTTGCTCACTTGATTGTCTGGGCTATATTAAGGCCATTCAGCTACTGAGGCCGTTGAGTTAAAAGGCCGTTAACGTCAAGTTATAGATATCCACCCGTCGCAAAACTTGGGACGAGGAATTCCTAAGACCGTAGACACGGTAGGACCGACCCTCTGACCACAACACCCCCTCCCAGGTATAGTGTGTAATAGCCTTGTTTTTTGACTTTATTCTTCAGTCTAGTCAAAGATCAGGCCATCAGACCCAGGGTTCATATACCACAGAGCTCAGGGGTCATAATAAAGTGCTCAAGGATCATACTACATACCCATAGTACTCGAGGAGTATACCATAGTGCTCAAGGGTCATACCACATACCATAGTGCTCAAGGATTATACAACATACCACAGTACTCAAGGATTATACCATCGCGCTCAAGGGTCATACTATAGTGCTCAAGGGTTTGGTTTTATATACTGGAGATTTAAGGTGTTTTGTTCACAAAATGATCCTCCCTGCCTCTACAACCATATTTTGTAGTATCTAATCCTCCTTTCCATTATCACCTCACGTGTTCCTGTGTCCTCCCGTTCATGTATCTGTCAATGTTCATTTTCCAGCATAAGTAATTGTTTTGTGATCGAGTTGGGTGAAATTCTTTTCAAACATTAGTAAATATATGTATATATTTAGGTACGAAGGTCTTCTTCCCTCAACTTTCATAGATATACTATTTTAACTAATTTTTTTTTAGATAAAGAATACACTTATATATTATAGTTCATTCATTCACGAATCGTACACAAAATAGAT
Organism: Panulirus ornatus; assembly: GCF_036320965.1. Taxonomy (NCBI): domain Eukaryota; kingdom Metazoa; phylum Arthropoda; class Malacostraca; order Decapoda; family Palinuridae; genus Panulirus; species Panulirus ornatus. Next base: position 21,908,020 of record NC_092281.1, on the reverse strand, counting down.
TAGCGTCATTCCAGTGCAGGGTGAAAGTAGAAGGGCTTTAAAACTCACAAATTCAACCCGAATATGAAATTCCTTATGTGGCCGGACACGCTGAGTAAATGTGTCGCCCCGGCAAAATTGTACCAGCGTCGAGATCTGACCCTGGTGGTTGGCAAGGGAATTTTACCCCTTGCTCCGAGCATGCAAATTTTCACCCTCTTGGGAAATGCAGGCATAAATATTTCACGAATCGCAGAAAGAACTCACATATGAAAAAATATCTCATGAATTATTGCATGTATGAGTAACGTTGCAGGGAGGGAGGGGTAAACCACGATGCTTGGCGACTGGCGTAAGATTTGGGGAGGAGGAAACCTTTTTCTGAGGAGAAAGTTGCAAGTAAAACATTGGAGTGTTTAGATTAATGACTCACCGTCGTTTCCATTGAACAACGAAGGTGTTATGAGTAACATGGGTATACCATTTGCTGGTGAATAAATATTTTATTCATCTCTCATATACTGATGAGGTAGGGATGGACGCTTGTTCGCCCCAGTATGCACGTTACGCTATACTTACTCCCACTACCTGTTGTTCTGGTGGCTGGTATCCTACTACCCGTTGTTTATCCACCCGTGTACAAACTTCTCATCCCGCTGCCTGCTGAACCATCACCTGCCAACCCATTCCCTGTTGTTCACCACCTGTTGTGTGACCATCTCGCCCGTTGTTTTCTGTTCCACTTGCCTGTCTCTTACTGCTCTGTGTCCACCGCCTGTTGTCAGTATGTATGTTGTCCCATCACCAGCTGTAACGCTTCGAATGGCTCCCACTGCCCGTTGTACCGTTAGGTGGCATCACAATCCCCGTTGTGTGTCACCATCCTCTCGTCCATATACATTGTACTACCGCTTCATAGTATCCGCCACCTGTTCTACCCCTACACATTGTACCACAACCATTTACATCATCACCCATTGTACCATAACCAGTTGCATCATCACGCACTGTACCATCATCCAGTTGCATCATCACGCACTGTACCATCATCCAGTTGCATTATCATCCACTGTACCATCATCCACTTATCTGTTATGAACACGTAATGGGAGATTTGAACCAATCGATACTGTTGTTAGGAGAACCACTTCTCAATAACCACTGGGAATGGACTGTACCAAGTAATCTTGCCTGACACCGCTCGGACACAGTAAACGTATTAGACTTAGTCATGGCTACAAGATGAGGATCATCTCCATATTGTTATGGTCAGGGAGGAAAAAAATAAAAAAAAGCTTTGGTGCGAATTATCACCGACAAGTTACCTCTTGAGTTCACTTTGGCTACCGCAATCCTAGTCATCACGGAAGGCACGATAAGAATACTACATTCTGAATATGTAAATTGGAATGGTCTTCGCTTTGCTCTTGACTGTGTGGGTTGAGATGACATCGTCTATGACAAAGAACATAATTCGTAATATAAGGAAGACCCAGGAAGATGTACAGTCTGGTAAAAAGGAATATATTCTATCTTAGAGCCTAGCAGACGACCAGTTTCCAGACCTAAACAGCCAAGTGGTAGAATTCTCATCCATATATGTTGTTTCCCACTATAGAATTTCGAGACGCTACCGTTCATTTCTGTTAACTTGCTGAACGTTAACCATATCTCCTCCGCTCTGTCCTGGAGACCTCGTATAATGAACACTGTAGAACCTGCCTTCGAAACCTGGAAGTGTTCTACAAGTGTTGAACTTTCTGTTCTTCTATAGCTCTCTCATATGCTTCAATAAGGAGTAGTGCTATCAGCCAGAGTGGAATCAAAAGCCTTTCATCTTACTAAGGTCTCCAGCCATCACCTCCTCAACCATCCCCTTCCTCTGCCGAGATATTGTTGTGCTCTCTCTCTCTCTCTCTCTCTCTCTCTCTCTCTCTCTCTCTCTCTCTCTCTCTCTCTCTCTCTCTCTCTCTCTCTCTCTCATGAGCGTTCCAAGTGCGTCGTCGTTAAACCCTCAATGGACTAGACCCGCGTCAGGCAGCTGGCTGGCCTGCTGTTTCCCATAAGTTATGGTGTGGAGACCAACCCGTCGAGGATTATCCGTCATGACACCTCCTCCTTTCCTCACACAGCCAAGCTTTGTAATTCTCTACCTTCAGTTTGTCTTCTCCTCTACTTATAACCTTTTGCCGCTTTAAGAGCCAAGTCTCCAAACACCTTGAAGACTCTTTCATGTATTGTTCTTCGTTGTGTGCCATCCCAGCCGGTGCCCAAGAAGGAAAAATGACTATATACAGATGCAGCGGCACGCTATCTTAGTGGCAGATGGTATCTGATAACTGCTGCCAGCAATTTGTTACGGCAATTTAACAGGAGGAGCTTAAAGATAACCAAGATAACAGCACCTCTTGCCTGGCCTCCCTTCCTGCCCCGGAGCCGATCACCCACCCACGTATGAGCGGCCCCGCCATGCCTCGCCACCAGGAATTTAATTGAACTCGTCGCATCAAAGTTTGTCTAGACACAGTGGCCATAAAACCCTCTTGGAACGTGAAGGATACTTCAGGAGGTGAACTGCGCCGCGTGAGAGAACTGAGAGAGAGAGAGAGAGAGAGAGAGAGAGAGAGAGAGAGAGAGAGAGAGAGAGAGAGAGAGAGAGAGAGAGAGAGAGCACCTACGAGTACCACCTACTACGAAATCTTGCCTTGAAGGTAGGGTTCGCACGTAGCGCTCACCGCTTGACTCAGTTGTGTTGAAGAACCGCCTCCCCTCGTCCCATCACTTGTCTCGCTTGTAGTATAAATATTTTTTCCCCTCCCCCACCAGCTGTTGTTGTAATCCTCTGGCGTAGTTATCTATTCTGGGTTCATCCGGTATTGTTTTCAGCCATGAATCTAATCTTCTTTGGAATATTTCTGTAGCCACTACTGGTAAACAATTCTTACATCACACCGTATTGCGTTAAGTAATAGACCCTTCTTTCTTACCTAAAGAGAGAGAGAGAGAGAGAGAGAGAGAGAGAGAGAGAGAGAGAGAGAGGATGGCTGGCTGACTGGGAGATTGCCATCCATAAACAGACAAACACACACGAGACAGAAACGCTGAGAGATTTACATTAGAGCGATTATCAGACACAGAGAAACAGATGAGGAACGAACTGGGTAGGAAAGAGGCAGACACTGGGAAAAGCAACAGATGGTCGGTCACCAGTCTGGCCGGTCATAAGGGTCTTAGACGTAATTTTTACCACCCGAAGAAGGTGCTGGAAGCCCGCCTTCCGCACCCAACTTCTTAATGGCGTCTTATCAAAACAAGAGACTGTTTGTTAACTTCATTGTACGATAATAACTTTGTCTTTCATTAGTACTTCAAAACAGAATATTCCTTAAGATCAAGGTCGTCATTTTCAATGTTCTATCAAAGATTTTTGCCCAGTATATGAGAAAATTGTATATATGTATCTTATTATTCTCCATTCTCAGACGCTTCGAGTTCGATGCTGGGCACTGATTGGGTCGGCCCCAGCAGACTACACGCTATACTGACAGGTCTGGAACTGTGAGTAAATCACTTTAGTCTCTTATTATCACATGTTGAGGCTACCAGCCGCAGGTACTGATGTTTAGAACTTTTCTTCTCCGTAGAGAACAGAATTTAACCCTCAGATCCCCAGATTGTTTACAAGAACTTGTATGAACCCTTGAAGAGCGTGTCCTGAACATTTACAAATGCCCCCTCGGATATGAAAGTAGTGTTCGTGTGTATGTGAGACTTTACGAATCTACAAAAAAGGAAAAAAAAATCGTTAGAGTTATTGACACACAGATGTTCGTTCTTATTTGCTAATCTGATCGCAGTACAGATGATTGTACTTCGAAGAGGACTAGCTCTCTGAAGTCTCTCTTGTTCTTATTTTTCGTTACTTCTGTGTCTACGACCTGCTCACGATGCACAAGCTGTGGCAGCGTGGATTAGGACATCGTTGATGTCTTCGACAGCGTGTATCGTGCAGGTCCTCCGACCAAAGCCTCAGGTTGGTTGATGCTGGAAGGGTGAAGCTCTCTGTGATAATGTGTGGTTCCCGGCCACACAAGCAGGCCGCGCGCCACCGCTCGAGCATGTGATGTGAATTACTATAGTAACATGCTCAGATTACCGTGTGTTGGAGGAGGTTAGTATACTGGGTTTAGGTAATGGTACTGATCGCATGAATTCACCAGGAGGTATATCATGGTGATCGTGGGGGCGGAGGATAGGTCATGGTATTGATGTAGGATAAGTCATGGCACCGGAAGGGGGTGCTCATGGTTCATGATATTCTAGGGGAGGGGGCGGTATATTCTACTCGACGGGGGTAGATCATGGTACTCGAGTGATGCTAGAGCGTGGTACTCAAGGGAATAGGTCTTGGTACGAGAGGACGGTGGGCCATGGTTGTCCGACTACCACAGAAGAGACAAGAACCAGCCACGCAGCAGGGCGGACCATGGAGCTACCATATTCTCCCCTCTCCCTCGCCAGGCAGACTGAGCTCAACCCTAGCACAACACCTTAGTGTACCCTTGCTTCTATAGGGGCGGCCGGCGACTGTACCATTGACCCGGGGCCGAGGAGAGGGAGCTAGTGCAAGCAGCCACACCATCTTCCTCCACGCACTGACGTAACCTCAAAACGCCCCACTCCACGTCCATCCCCAGTGACAGGTCAAGTCAGTCTCAGGCGCTGGGCAGAGAGGCCAGCTCCCCTCATGGCCCCCGTCCCAAGCCATACGTCCAACTTGGCCACCTGGCCAACATCTGAAGAGGGAAAAGTGACAAACGATGTAACTCATCACTGGGAACAAAGAGCAACGCCACGTTGAGAATACGTGATAACCATTGTAGTCGAGAAGACCAGTCGATATTCTCCTGCCGTAATCTTTTACATTATACGACGCTGCACAAGCTGCACCCCCCCCCCCCAGGGGACCTAATGTAAGCAAAGACACGGCCCTGGACGAGCACAGGCCTTCCTGGACGACACCACGGGTCTGGATATCCACCTTCCTGGAGCTCCTGGCGTCCAGGCTGGCAGACGTGGAGTAACATACCCTGGACACCAATAGCTAAACACTGTCCTTGTTTTTTTTGTTTTTTTTTTAAACTGTGCCCCATAACGTATTACTCTTAACGTAAAGACATAACAGTTATTAGGCCAGTGTTTTTAAAAGAACAGCCTGACTTTTAAACGGACCCCAAACTGCTCTCTAGTTAATGGAATGTTAAACGAACTCCGTCCTTTAACTCATTTTAGATAACGGGTTAAAAAAAAAGGGGGTGGGGAGGGATGGGAGGAGGAGGGACTCAGTTTTGGAAGTTAGGCGATCTTTTACCCCAGGAGGGAAAGATTACGAGTACTCTGCTGTGTTTGAGTGTTTACTGCATACTATGATCATTTTTATTTTAAAATATATTATTGAGAATGTGGCTGTGAGAATATTTTTGGTCTTCTTTTTTTCTCTCTCTCTCTGATTACTATTTGTGTGCTGCAGGGAGAGAGTTTTACACTCTAGTTGCCTCGTCTCTTAACCTAATGTATATATATATATATATATATATATATATATATATATATATATATATATATATATATATATATATATATACACATTAGCCTATACCAGGTACCCATTTTATCAAGCAACCCTTAAAAGGAAGATGAACAGCTGGGTGGAATGTGGACGGGTTTCTGTGACCAGGGTTCGAACCTAGGCGAGTGTGATCCCAGGCGGTCCGTGCATGCACGACGGTCAGTAGCGTTAACCACTACACCACGGAGGCCCGTGTGTGTGTGTGTGTGTGTGTGTGTGTGGTAGTTGCACGGCAGCTACCGACCAGGGAGGTATATTGCCGGCACTACCCGCCAGGGTACTGGGGAAGGGGGCTAAGTGACGGTTGCGTAGTGAGACGGCACTTTAGTGGCTGGCCATCTCTGTTACAGTGTGATCACTTGATTAATCAGATTAGATTTGTATATGTGTGATTAGCTCAACACTTTCCTTGTGATTAGGATTCATATTATTACCCCGGTGTTACCGGGTTCCGCCCGCAGGAGGTTACACCGCGTGAATAAAAGTGACCTTTGGCCAAGCTGTGTCTCACAAGAAGTACACTCTCTGTGTCAAAGAACTTTTCAGTCCAGTGGAGACTACGTTTCCCTCCTGTTGGAAGTAGCGCAGCCATGGGCTGAGGGAGGCTTTGGAAAGGTCCTGGGTAAAAGCAAGACTCTTCCATAGGAACTAGTCCTCGGGTGATGATAAACAGATACATTACTCCTTTTTTTTCAACCTTTTCAGCACGAAGGGTACGACCCCTGAGCACGACGAGTACGATCCTTGAGCACGACGGGTACGACCCTTGAGCACGACGGGTACGACCCTTGAGCGCACGACGGGTGCGACCCTTGGTTATGATTGGCGGTCGTGCCGTTGTGCTCAAGGGTCGTACCACCATGCTCGAGTGGTTGAGTTACCTCGCCTTGTCCAGCAGATCGTGTTTGCCTGTGTCGTGACTGAACTAGCGTAAGTGTAACACGTACGTTGAGGCTATACTCTTGTACCTGACCGAATCCTGATTGATTTGACGTGATCTGATAAATCCTTTCTGATCTCCTGAGTGCCCTCTGAGCTGATGGGTCAAATTTGATTTCATGACAAGGGAAAGAATGAGAAGGTAAGGACAAGAGAGAGAAGGGAAATGTAAGAAATCACAGAGAGAGAGAGAGAGAGAGAGAGAGAGAGAGAGAGAGAGAGAGAGAGAGAGAGAGAGAGAGAGAGAGAGAGAGAGAGAGAGAGAGAGAGAGAGAGAGAGGACAAGAGAAGGAGGGAGGCATCATTTTCTTTCCTTTGGGCTGCCATCCACATGAGTTTCATCCGCCCCAGTGTGGAGTACTGCTCCCACACCTGGGGTGGCTCCTCCTCCTCCTCCACCTCTCTCTCTCTCTCTCTCTCTCTCTCTCTCTCTCTCTCTCTCTCTCTCTCTCTCTCTCTCACTTCCATTGGAATCAAGGTCCATCCATGTTCACTAATTCTCCAGGCATCACCTCTTTCCTACCACACCTTCCTGTTGTCCACCGTTGCTGCTCCGTCCCTGTTTTACAAGTATTGTTGTGGCCTCTGTGCTCATGAAGAGGTGTCAGCGTGTGCACTTACTGCCAAAGCATGGACTCGTGGCACGCCTGTGTCTGCTGCTTCCCATAGCTTCTGTGCGGAGACCGACCATACGGGTATTGACCGTTACGATTATTTTTTTTCATTTTCTGGAAGAGCGAAATCTGTGTGATTCTCCCCTTCTTTTGATCGTTTTTCTCTCCTCCTATAACCTTTTCTTCCTGGCTTTTTTTTTTTTCCCGTACCCTCTTCTCTGTTCGACCGAGATGGCCATGACTTGGGCTTGCTGTGTCCGTGTCACGCCTCTTATTGAGAGAGAGAGAGAGAGAGAGAGAGAGAGAGAGAGAGAGAGAGAGAGAGAGAGAGAGAGAGAGAGAGACCAAATAATAGCTAAACAGAAGACCTGATCGTGCATAACAGCCCTATGATAGTGTGTCTTAAATGCTTCATCTATATAGATGAAAGGAGAGAGAGAGAGAGAGAGAGAGAGAGAGAGAGAGAGAGAGAGAGAGAGAGAGAGAGAGAGAGCGAGAGAGATTTCTTGGGAAAGACAGAACAAGAGTGACCGTTGGCCTCATGTCCAAACTATCTGTTTCGGACTTCACTCAAAACCTATTCCCAAATCTCATTCCGAGTGGATGAGGTAGGAACAGAACAGCAAGAAGGCAGGCTCCTCCCTCCCTCCAGCAGCAGCAGCCGGCAGGAAGAAAAGAGAAATGGATAAGCGATTACCAAATGGGATTAGAAAAAAATGAGTCGATTCTTTCTCTCCCTCCCACCTCGTGTTCATTCAGTTTGATCCTTCCCGAACTGATCGAGAACTTGTCTGACGGGTTTTTAAAGGTCATTACAGTCTTCGTGTTTACAACCCTTGACAGCGACGTGTTCCAGCGTCTAACTCGTCTGTCGAGAAGGAAGCTTCTGTCACTCCTTCAGCATAATGACATCTTTCATCTTTGCCCAAGTCTTATTTCCAGTTGTCTTTGCCCAAGTCTTATTTCCAGTTGCCTTTGCCCAAGTCTTATTTCCAGTTGTCTTTGCCCAAGTCTTACTTCCAGTTGTCTTTGCCCAAGTCTTATTTCCAGTTGTCTTTGCCCAAGTCTTATTTCCAGTTGTCTTTGCCCAAGTCTTATTTCCAGTTGTCTTTGCCCAAGTCTTATTTCCTGTTGTCTATGGGAACCGTATTTTCTTGCATCACTCTATTCGTATGCGTGGTTGTATTTCATTGTGTTTCTGAAATATTTTTTCATGTATTACGTTGTTCAGTCGATTCACTTTCCTCCCCATCCATCATATACTTGATCGCCGTTTCCCCGCGTTAGCGAAGTAGCGCCAGGAACAGACGAAGAAAGCATGTATTACATCATGGCGAAGTCTACACTTCTTCAATGAGGAGAGATTTAGCGTTCTTTAGTCTCCCTTCATACACGGGGTTCCTCAGGGCTGGAATGAGTTTTGTCGTCCATTTCTGTATTTGTTCCTGCTTTATCTCATGTACCTTTGCGCACCAGAAATGAACTGCATCATCTTCAAAGTGCTGGACTTACGAGAGCATTAAGAACGGTCAGCGTTACTTTGCAGTCGATAATCCACGCGATGGAAACCAGCATCCAGTGTCCTTTTTTTTATTATTAATTTTTTGACTTGCTGCTAAACAGAGAGAGAGAGAGAGAGAGAGAGAGAGAGAGAGAGAGAGAGAGAGAGAGAGAGTGGACTGGCGGGGGGAGGTGGGAAAGAGACTAGGGAGGTATATTGGTCTTCGATATTACCAACTCATAATAAAACCTCTCGCTGGGTAAATTTTAAGGCCATAAAAATTTACGTAGGTGGTTGGTGAGTTGGTGTTTGTGGTAGTAGTGTGGTTATGACGGTGGCGGTGGTAATAGTGGTAGCGGTGGTGCTGTTGACAGTGGTGGTAGTGGTGGTGTTGGTAGTGGTGGCAATTGTGATAGTGGTGGTGATAGTAGCGGTGGTAGTGGCAGCAGTTGTGGTGGGTTGGTGGTAGTGGTAGAGTTGTGGTGGTGGGTGGGTGGTGTGGTAGCAGGTGTGGTGGTGGGTGGTGGTGACAGAAAACAGTGGTGATAGTGGTATAGGCTGGGGGGGGGGGGGGGGCTAGTGGTGGGCAGGCGGGCTCTGCATATTAGATTGAAATTAAGCCATGTATTGATCCCCAGGCGGTCACTTGTCCTTCATTACTCTCTACATCACTGGCTGCTGCCTCCCCCGCTTCCCTCCCTCCCTCTCTGGCCCACGCCACTGCCACCACTGGCTGCCTCGCCAACCTCCCCTCCCCCCCACTTTTCCGGGCCCACTCCACTGCCACCACTGGCTAACCCCTTTCCTGCCCAACACGACTGTCAACAGTGTATGCCCACCGGCCTGACACCACTGTGTGCCCTACCGTCAGTGGTTTATCTCCTTTTAGCCTCACACCACTGACACCACTGGCTAGGCGCCCACTCCTCGCCTCACACCACTAGCTGCCCCCTCCCTGCCTCACGCCACTGACACCACTGGCTGCCCCAACCTCCCTGCCCCACGCCACTGACACCACTGCTTGCATGCACACCCACTAGTCACCGCTGGCTGCCCTAATCCCCTCCTCACACCACTGTCACCACTAGATGCCCATTGGCTTGACTCCATTGGCAATCCTGCCACCACTGTCTGCTCCCTTCCCACGTCACGCCACTAACTCCTATGGTTCTTCCCTTCCTTGCCTCGTACCACCAACACCAGCTGGGGGGGCTAACGCCTCACCCAACCTACATAACAAAGCTAAATGTTAGGGTGTTTTACTCAAACAATGGAAGGATTCATCATAAGATGCGATCAGTTGACATCATATGATCCATCAGAAATGCCTGATACCCTAGTAGAATCAGAGACTCGGGTAGATTCCGCAAAAAGACATCTACTAGTAGAATCAGCGAGCCCCGGTTTCTGTACGCGGACAGCAGATCAAGTATTCATGATGTGTTCCCTCCTTTGACTCTGGTGCGTCCGATGCCACGCTGGCACAGAAGGTTAGTTACCTTGAATACATTTTTTTTTTTTCAAGGATTCGCTTCCATGATGTTCGTCTGTTTGAATACAAGCGTTCCCAGTCAAGTACCTCATAGTTTGAAGTCCCCCATTACAAGACCTTTTCCTTCCTTGAGTAGGAGCTGTCCAGCAGTCTCCCTGCACCACCTTCGCTGTATCCTCGTTATTTTCGTAAAAATATATGACTCGGTTCGTCACATCTTTTCCCCTCAGATCTTTTTCCCCAGGACTGGATATACTGACACACCAACTATGCAGGCTTTTGTTATTAGTACGTTCCGAATATGTAAAGTTTCGAGGGATTTTATTATGTGAATGCCCAGACCCCTTACTGCCACGAAAATTTTGCACACACACACACACACACACACACACACACACACACACACACACACACACACACACACACACACACACACACATGTTGTTTGGGAAATTGGCTCATGAATGGTCGAGCTCCAGAATGGTCAGACGTGACAAGTGGTGTGCCGCTGGGATCAGTCTTGAGACCGGTTCTCTTCCTCTTACACATCAGCAATATTGATGGTGAGTTACTTTGTGATATATCGAAATTTGTGGACGGTACTAAGTTGAGGAGATAAAATCTTCAGAAATCGAACGTTTGCACCTTCAAACTGACGTCGAAAAACGGATGGACTTGCCGCCTCACAGGTGGCACGTGAGTATCACTACTGATAAGTGCGGTGTCTCACACAGCTGTAGCAAATATAAGAAGGCGGACTGCAGCATAAATGTTACTGAGCGACGACAGGCAATTGAGGAGAAGGACTTGCGTGTGATGATCAGTGATGACCTAAAGCCAAGTAAACAGTTCATAGAAGCCGTGACAGGGGCGGACAAAGTTCTTGGAGTCATAAGTAAGAAGGTGTGTGATATCGAATGTAAGTCTAGGGACTTTATCCACCCTCTTTACAAGTCGCCGATGTGTCCTTCTCGTGAATCTTGTGTTTCATGACTGTGGGACAAACCTTGTTCGTGCCGAGTAAATGGATGACGTGTATTCATCTTAGAAAAGACGAGGTTACTGGGTGATCTCACACAGATATTCCAAATTATCAAAAGCCTCGATAATCTCGATCCAACAAGCGTTATACCTCGAATGAGGTGAAATGAATCATTCACAACAGGACTGTTAACATATGGAATGATTTAGAGGTTAGAGTTGTTGAAAGCAGTACCATATACCATCAAGAATAGATCTGATAAATGTTTCAAACTCACCGTTTCAAAGATTTGGATCTTTCTACTCCCTAATTTAAGAGTTTCTGATTCCCATTGTCACAAACAGCCTCGATAGAACCCAATGGTCTTCTGCTCTTTGAATTATTCTGTATTATACATTTTCCTCACGCAGTTCTTCTCTCTTTCTGCGAAATTTAGTTTTATTCTCATCCTTTCTCTGAAAAATACAGTATTGCAGAAACCACTTTTACAAAATACAGCATGATACACTTGAGCGGGACAAAATACACCGGGAAGCACCACATAAAGTCATTAAATACACTGTAAACCTGGCCACAAGGCCGGCATTAAGTTTTAGACCAGCGGACCCACACATAACCTGCCATGTTGGTGCACCAGGAGGAACATGACCGCATAGGCAGGCCATGTTGGTGCACCGGGGGGAACATGACCGCATAGGCAGGCCATGTTGGTGCACCAAGAAGGGAACATGACCGCATAGGCAGGCCATGTTGGTGCACCAAGGAGGGAACATGACCGCATAGGCAGGCCATGTTGGTGCACCAAGGAGGGAACATGACCGCATAGACAGGCCATGTTGGTGCACCAAGGAGGGAACATGACCGCATAGACAGGCCATGTTGGTGCGCCAGGGGGAACATGACCGCATAGGCAGGCCATGTTGGTGCGCCAGGGGGAACATGACCGCATAGGCAGGCCATGTTGGTGCACCAAGGAGGGAACATGACCGCATAGACAGGCCATGTTGGTGCACCAAGGAGGGAACATGACCGCATAGACAGGCCATGTTGGTGCGCCAAAGAGGGAACATGACCGCATAGACAGGCCATGTTGGTGCGCCAGGGGGAACATGACCGCATAGGCAGGCCATGTTGGTGCGCCAGGGGGAACATGACCGCATAGGCAGGCCATGTTGGTGCACCAGGAGGAACATTATCGATCAAATCCCCGACAGTAATCTGGCCACACGACCATCCACTTGACCTGTCCTGCGTGTGTACCCTTCCCGGGAACCTGACCTGTCCTGCGTGTGTACCCTTCCTACCTGACCTGTCCTCCGTGTGTACCCTTCCCACCTTGACCTGTCCTGCGTGTGTATCCATCCCACCTGACCTGTCCTACGTGTGTACCCATCCCACCTGACCTGTCCTGCGTGTGTACCCATCCCACCTGACCTGTCCTGCGTGTGTACCCATCCCACCTGACCTGTCCTGCGTGTGTACCCTTCCCACCTGACCTGTCCTGCGTGTACCCAACTCTGAAGTTTGTGATGGTGATGGAGCCAGATGGCCCGGGCGGGCGTCTGCTCCTGACTGCCGATCAGCTACAGCGCTGGACTGTTGTCGGCCGACAGTCGTGTGTAGTGAACCCCTGACGGTCACCTGCTGCGGGAGGACGACCCTACCCTCGAGAGCGGCTCCCTTTTGGTATGCGTTTCCTTAGGTTGTGTTGGCCACCTGGTGGGAGGAATCTGGTCTACAGAAACGTTCAAGAAATAATCCAAACGTCGTCGCCTTCCGCCAGGCATATGCTAACGATCACGGCCAGGGGCAGAGTTTAATAATGGCATTACCTTGTGGATATTGTAATAAAAATGTCGTGAGATGGTATCAGTAATGTTTCTCTCTCTCTCTCTCCACAAGATGAAAGGCCAAGACGAGGCATCTGAGGCTGATGTGTGTAATCACATCGGATAATAATTGTACTGAAATATCCATTCTAGGTCTGTCGTTTGATGTAGAATCTGATATTAGCAGCCAGGACACGTGGGGTGAAGCTGGCTTTTGGATATGATCTGCTGACCATAACTTCAACCCAAACTGTAGAGGATACAATAGTTAAAAAAAAAAAAAAAATGGCTAAAGCATCGGTTATATATGAAGCCTCGTACCAAGGTCGTCATTGGCAGAATGCAGACACATCTTGGGTCAGACAAAACTCCACTGCTCATTGTCTTCGCACATGAGCATTTTGGATATAGTATGTGGACAAGGTAGAGATTCGTTGTCGATTTATCAAACATGAACGCACATGGAACTGACAACTCCATCTACAGAAGGTAAAGGTACGATTGCCAATTTTCCTCTGTATGGCCATATATTTTTCGTCAAATCACCACACTCGTACCTTCACACCTTACAAGCTCTGGAGAAAACCATCTATATGTTTACTCTTGTCTTTAGTGCTGGTCACCTCGCCATATGAAGCCGCGACAGACACTGGGGCTGGACCCTTTATTGGCGAGCAGGTGCTGGGAAGCGTAGAAGCAACAGGCGTCGGACAGCGAGACTGGGGGAATGAAAGAAGCCTAGCTGACTCCTTTGGGGTTTGCGTCTCTCGTCCTGTGCGGGTGTGGAAGATTCTTCTCACAAAACTGGGTATTGTGAGTCACCACACAAATGATCACCACAAGCAAAGTAGATATGACACAGAGGAGCAGAGATCAACGAAGATAAACTGACTGTTTTGTAATTCCTTGTTAACAAGAACTCGTACCTTGTTGGTACAACCAACACTGCTTAACACTGTGGTGTGGCATTCACCGCATGTAAGAGTTAATGCTGAATTTCCATGAAAATAACTGAAGCTGTAAGTGGTCAGAATCCCGCAGAATGTGTATTTAAACAAACTGGACAAGCAGTGTAATGAACTCTGTCATGAACCAAGGCTGTTGACGAGGAGCCTTTTCACGTCAACCTTCCCGCTAATGTTTCAACATATCGCTACATCAGGAAATACTCGAGGATGTGTCGGATGTATTCGCTTATGTAACCGGTAGGTGTCGGTCGTTCACATTTGGAACCTCTGGACTTTTTTTTTCTTATCCGCACAGAATCCGTTCGGCACATGCGATTGCAGTACGGGGCTTCCAGTGTGCCATGCATACGTCTTATCTAAGGATGAAGTTCTGTTTGATCTCGAGGGAGGAATGATTCTCCACAGCATCCCAAGGGAGCCTCTTAAGAGGATCTCAGTTCTCCTTCATTTTCTCTATGTAGAATGTGCGACGAGAATTTATTGTGGTTATTATTGCGCTTGACATTCTACCTGCCACGCACCCGCGTCTTATTATAGCCAGTTGTTTTTAGTTTTCCATTTCGTCTTTGTCTTTCTTTTTTTTCTTTTCGTACGAGAAGATATTCTTGTGCCGCTCAGGTGTTTGATGATTATTGGCCTTGTTCATTTACAAAGGACATCACGCGGAGCCGAGGTCAACTTCGACGGAAAACAATACCACTTAGGAGAAGAAAATCTTTGCTACTACGGAAAAGATGATGTTCCTTAAGCTTCTAAGCAGACGACTAGAAGAGGAAGGATAGACCACCGTCCACGCCACAGCTGACAGTGATTTGCTTATTGTACCTACAGCAGGAACGACTGGGTCAGCCGTGTTACGTTGTGAGTCGGCGAGGAGGCAGACCGACTAGGCTTGTTGTTATACCACACTCACCCTGATGCTCGCGAAATAATAAATTTTCAAACTGTGTTACTGAGTGCCAAAAATTGTCCCAGAAAGTATGAGACATCTGAAAGATTAAATTGATGGTTGGGTACAGAGAAACATGTCGCTTGGTGCTGCATGTTCCTGCCATCGTGAGATGTGACACAGAATCGGAACTAGTTGACGGGTGGCGGAGGTATTATTGCTCTCGTGAAAATCCGCCGCGGTGGTGGTGGTGTTGATGACAGAGGACAAGCGGAGGTACGCCGCCCTACTAGCGGGTCTGACCAGAGGCGAGTGTAAAAGAAGGCAATAATACCGTTGTACCTAAATGAAATACTTCGACCTCCGGCACCGCAGATGAATTTACACCCAAGATAATGCTAGCAGGGTGTAGCAGCATGACTTCATATAACATACCGTGCCGGCGACGCACCAGCAGCTGCAGGCTACTGTACTTAACACGTTCATCTGCAAGTCCGGCTGTAGCTGGGGTCTAGCTCTGGCATTTGGTTCTGCAAGGCTGGGGACGGTGCCTTGAGGACCTGGTTCGGCTAGTACCACAGAACACGCATTTGCCGCCGATCCAGAGTGAGGTAGGCAGAGAACGAAAATTGGTTAGTTGTGAGTTTAAGGGGAACTGCTACAGAAAACGTTACAAGTGTATAGCACCTGGATTCGAATATAGCTATGTGTGTGTGTGTGTGTGTGTGTGTGTGTGTGTGTGTGTGTGTGTGAGGGAGGGAGGTTGCACCAGACAGTGAGTTGCTGTTATGCACAAGTAGCAGTACGACTGAGATGGACCTTTTAAAGATGATCTCCCGTTGTAAAGCTCACTGGAGTGCCGTCTGAAAATGTACTTCAGAAGGTTTGACTCGAGTCTGCAGTAAGTTTTCTCTCCACTCCATAAACATTGTGGTGTTCTCCTCCCGTGAGGATTGAATACATTTATGCAGTAGAAGAGAAGAAGGAAGTACTGTGCTGTAATAGATGGAAATGTATATTTTTCACATAGTTATACACGATCTGTCTCATTTGTAAAGGGGTTCAGGGCAAACTTCTTCATATGTCGTGCACAGTGTGATGCTTACGAAGGTAATTCTAGGTCCCCTTAATGTCATATTCTTTTTTTATGGTAGCCTTTGGTTTAATGTTACTGTCCACAATGACATTCCCTGTGGTAAAGGCTGAAACACTGAACTAATTTGTAATTCCATCAAAAAACAATGTTGAGTACAGTCCAACGAAAGCTTTTGCTGTCTCTCAACATTTATTTGTATTTTTTCAAAACTCTTGATTTGTTGCTCTGTGTGACTTTTTTCCAATTTTGTTGTTAGTTTGAGGTTTGGCAATATTTTCTCATATACTGACTGGATTAGGATGAGGATTTGTGTCCATGACTGGAGCCTTTCGCTTAAAATGATGAAGTAAATGACAGGACACAAGATAGATAGTAAGAACCAGTTGACTACTTTTTGTTAAAGATAGATTTCTTTCCACTCGACGTCCGTAACTAACTTATCCTTTACTGCAAGCCTTTTATTGTGACCAAGATACTGATAATGATCATGATAATTTGTAAGATAATGGATGACCATCAGTAGTGATATGTGGGGAAAAAATGATGTCAAATATCTACATTATATTAGTCAAAGGTCGTGTGGAAACACCATATTAACCTGAACGTATAAGACGTCTCCCGGACAGGAGTGATAAAGGCCTGATCCTCAATTCTCACAAACCCTTTAATAGTCACTAGAAATACCAGGGGAGCTTACACATGCCCTCCCGCAACTCTCACCTCCCGGGTGGGTTTTTTTTTTTACGCAGCATCTTTGATGTCACTAGATTACGTACACACTCAGGGGGAAGGAGGAAACTCTTGTGAGTTACGTGACGGAGAGGTGTTTTTTCTCA
Source organism: Panulirus ornatus (assembly GCF_036320965.1). Classification (NCBI taxonomy): domain Eukaryota; kingdom Metazoa; phylum Arthropoda; class Malacostraca; order Decapoda; family Palinuridae; genus Panulirus; species Panulirus ornatus. The sequence goes on along the minus strand of NC_092281.1, from coordinate 21,891,266 downwards.
TAAGAAATTGTTCTTGTAGGTCTTGTTGTGTTCCTGTGACGTACTCCTTCCGAAACCCGGTCGCTGTGGTCAAGCAAACTGTTTGTTTCTCTTGGACAGAAAAGAAAAAAAAGATAAGATAGAGTAAGACATTTTTGTCCACTCGTTTTGCTGTGATATAAAGCCCGAGTCAAGCCTCAGTATGATTGTGAGTGAGGAGAGGGACACCTGCACTTACCCTAATTACTCGCCCCTTTTTTTTTTAGGCCGTAACAACAATAGGGTTGTGGTCAGGTCCCGTGGTCGCCACCCTAGATGGTCAGGAAAGTGATTAAGTGTGGTGGCTCTCTCTCTCTCTCTCTCTCTCTCTCTCTCTCTCTCTCTCTCTCTCTCTCTCTCTCTCTCTCTCTCTCTCTCTCTCTCTCGTACACACCCCTCCCCCTCCCTTGCTCCCTCTTATCCGCAAAGAAATAACCAGAACTTTACTGGCGAATAAATACGCAATAAAATAGGGTTCACTTATTTACAAACTACAATATTCCGCAAGCCGACAGGCCACTAAATAAAAAGGAAATGAATACCAGCATTAAACCACAGCCCAGAGCGGGAACATTGTATAAGCTACCGCGTATATCATTTTCCCCCAAAGTATATTACCTTTCCTCCTCTGTTCCTCTTTTTTTTTTCTCTCTCTCTCCTCCTCCCCTCGTATTTACTGACGGACTCCACTGATCTCCATCAGTCTGTGGGAAATGCTACCCGAACGACGGTGGTGTTGGAGTACCGTGTACCGACACAGGTTACACCTTCCACCTGACGACGAGGCTAACAGTGGGGTGTGAGGTTTGACTGAAGCTCTCCTAGTGTTGCTGTGTAGAGAGGAGCCGCGGCAACAGGAGTGTGAGGAGCCACGACAACAGGAGTGTGAGGAGCCACGACAACAGGAGTGTAGAAGGATCCCAAGTGTCTATCACTGTTACTGGTAGAGTCTTTGATCATGACGGTACGACCGTTGATCACGACGGTACGGCCCTTGATCATGACGGTACGACTGTTGATCACGACTGTACGGCCCTTGATCAAGACGGTACGACCGTTGATCACGACGGTACGGCCCTTGATCATGACGGTATGACCGTTGATCACGACGGTACGGCCCTTGACCATGACGGTATGACCGTTGATCACGACGGTACGGCCCTTGATCATGACGGTACGACCGTTGATCACGGCGGTACGGCCCTTGAGCATGATGGTACCCTGAAGGGCCACAGGTGAAAAGGCCAGGCCATCATCCCGATAGGTCGTACCAAGATGATAACTGCGCCTCACCTCCTGAGATGTATCATCACTGCCTCAGTGTGAGCCGCCCGTCGCCCTCACCGGGATTGACCGACCGACCAACGCTCCCTCGCCCGCGTTAGACACATCACAAAAATTCCACTGTGATTAAAAACCAGAAGCTTACCATTACTTGATCTCACTTTAAGCCCGCCAGTTCGAAATCAAGAAGCCATTTTATTTCTCCTTTTTTTTTCCCCCCCCATCACCTCCAGTCTCAGCTTTAACTAGCATCAAGGCTATCTCCTCTGGTTTTTGTCAGAGATTTCTCAACAAAAACTAGAGACACAGAAAAAAAGAAAGTTGGTTTAACAAGAGCTGCCTGACCACTGCCACCTACCACGAGCTCCCTCCAGCTCTGACGTGGCCCGAGCTGTGCCCTCCAGGTGGGGGAATCTCGTGCCTCACCGAGGGTGAGGTCCCGTGCCTCACTCATGTTGAGGTCCCATGCCACACCCGAGTTAGATTCCCGTGCCACACCCAAGTTGGACTACTCTCCACATCTGCCTTGATCACCAGTCAAGATTAATTTTTTCTCGTCTTCTCGTTTATCCTCTGGTATGCTTCCTCCTCCTCCTCCTCCTCCTCCTCCTCCTCCTCTTCCTCCTCACCGCGCTACTCCGGCCGCCTTTGTCCCTCAGTGTCTACTATTTTGTCTTTCACTTCTCACCTTCCCTCACCTGTGAACTCCTTTCTTACCTCACCTCAACCCATCCCTCTCTCTCTCTCTCTCTCTCTCTCTCTCTCTCTCTCTCTCTCTCTCTCTCTCTCTCTCTCTCTCTCTTTATACACCTCCTCCTCCTCCTCCTCCTCCTCCTCCTGGCTCCGCCCGCCTCTCCCAGGCGGCCACAGGTAGAGCTGCTCCCCGGCTCCTCGCCACACACAGAACGGACGTAATTTCATTTGCATTGCCTGACTCGGGCGGGCGAGCCGGCCGGCCGGCCAGCCAGTCACCCACGCCGGCCGGCCGGCCACGCCCGCCCGCGATTAAGTTTTGTTCGCGGGCGGAATATGGGTCAGGGGGAGGATGTAGCTGCTTCGGGAGGATAGGCTGGGGCTGTTTGTGGGCAGGATAGGATGTGACTGGTGCGGGAGGATGGTTAGGGGGGCTACTGGGGCAGGTGATTCAGTGGGGCTCCTTGGGGAAGGGAGGAGATGGGGACTGGTGTGGTAGAGAATTTGTTTGTGTGTGTGTGTGTGTGTGTGTGTGTGTGTGTGTGTGTGTGTGTGTGTGTGTGTAGCCAGGGAGGTTATAGCACTCGCCTCAGAATTTTGTGGTTGTCAGTTCGAGCCCAGCTCTCACCTTGATCGTGTGGAACTTCTTCCACTCAACCCATGTGTGTGTGGGAACCAACACATCATGAGGTGGCAGGTGTCGTCTGTTGAAGTTATAGTCAATGCTCTGTGGCCACAGGGCCCTCCCAGGCCCCCAGTACACTGACTAGTATTCTATAACTCAGCTTCAGCCAAATATTTACTTATTGAGCAACTCTACAAGGGATGATGAAGAGCTGGAGTAGCTGTGGGCCGGCTATGGGGTCGAGGATTCGAACCTAGGCTGCCCACAATTATTCCACGGTAGCAAGACCAGCCAGCGTATATATAATGCCAGTTAACCATCATGAGCTCACCTACCTAAATGTTGACCTGGACATAAATGTACCTCCCTTAAGTACGACCGTACGATCTTTGGGTACGACATTAGCTCAAAGACCAGGCCATCATACCCATGGGTCGTACCGTAGTCGTGCATAGTCGGGCTTAATCTCGTCCATCAACGGCAAATGCCTTTACCGTGCAACTAACTGAAGCCATGGGTTGTATCTACTGTGTGAGGAATAAGCCAGACGAAACACGTTTTCATAAAGCCTTGTGAAGGCGGATCCTTCGTTCAGGGGAAGTTTAAAGCTTCAAGTTCTCTTACGGATCGAGTCGAACACCATCATTATTCCTACAAGCCTGGTACCACTAACGCCTGAGTCTTAAGGGAGAATATTTGCCTGAGCCATCCATTGATCGGCCAGTATTTGAAGACTGGTCAGAGTGTTTCTGATGTTCCTGCTTAAAGATGAAAGAGCTGGCTGGGAATTATTCGCTTTGAATCTCGGAGAGTCTGTAAATAAATATTTAGATTGGAGGATTCACATCCTTTTCGTCGACCGTAAAACTGCTCGAGTCTGCGGGATTGCTATGATTTGCTTCTGAATACCTAAGGAGGTCAGAGATTGAGTGGATCTGATGCTTCAACAGGAGGATGACGGCTACAGTGAGCGTGTTACAAGCTTCTCTGACGTTCACCTGATCAAAAGAGAGAAAGGATCTTGTTATATACATTGTATACAAGGATCAGAGACACAGTAATTGCTTCCAACAAAATCATATGAATTTCTATTCCCCGAGACGTATTTTCAGACGCAATTTAGCCTCGCATGATGTCCCCGCTTGGATGATAACAGCTGACATCATCGGTATGATTGGGAGGGGAGGAGGAGTTGGTGATGCCCCTGGCTATGCTGAAGTCAGGGGAGACGAGTCTGAAGTCTGGGTCCGGGAGACACGTTCCTCTTTTTCCAACATGGTCTGCCGTGAGAAGGTTCTCTCCTTCTTCAGTTTAAGCAGCCGATTCGATTTAGCCGTCTGCCGCTGGTTTATAGCGATGCAGAATGTACTACCGTTAACATCCTCAGCACGACTGTACCCAGTCGTACCGTCATACTCAAGGGCCGCACTGTCGTGCTGAGGGGCCGTACCGTGGTGATGAGGGGCCGCACCGTCGTGCTGAGGGGCCGTACCGTGGTGATGAGGGGCCGCACCGTCGTGCTGAGGGGCCGCACCGTCGTGCTGAGGGGCCGCACCGTCGTGCTGAGGGGCCGCACCGTCGTGATGAGGGGCCGCACCGTCGTGCTGAGGGGCCGCACCGTCGTGCTGAGGGGCCGCACTGTCGTGCTGAGGGGCCGCACCGTCGTGATGAGGGGCCGCACCGTCGTGCTGAGGGACCGCACCGTCGTGATGAGGGGCCTGCACCGTCGTGATGAGGGGCCGCACCGTCGTGATGAGGGGCCTGCACCGTCGTGCTGAGGGGCCGCACCGTCGTGTTTACACTCCACTGGTCCCTCGTGGGCTAGCCAGAGGCGCGTGCCCCACTCAGCGGTCGCTGTCTGTCTCTCAGCGGCCCACCTGCTCGCTATATTGCAGATTGAGAGCTTGGTATGATTTGGTGATTATGTATATATAGTTATTAGTGCATGCGTGTGTGTGTGTGTGGGTGTGTGGCTGTGTGTATGTAGGGAAGTGAAATGTGTGTAGTGATGATGATAACAATAGTAATGATAATAATGATAATATGATAATCATGATGTTGATAGTGATAGTGATGTATAATAAACACTTGTTCGCCGTTTCCAGCGTCAGCGAGGTATAGTCAGGTACAGACGTATAAGAAGAAATTGCCTCGTTCCCTTACATCCTTTCTCCAGCTGTCATGTGTTATGCTCCGAAACCACAGCCCCCTATCTACAAAGAAGTCCCGACGGCCTTTCCGTGTTGACCCCCGCTGCTACATATGCTCTGGGTCAGTCCATTGGCAGCAAGTCGGCCCCTATATACCATATCGCTCCAGTTCACTCTATTCTGTGCATGCCTTTCGCCCTCCTGCGTGTTCCAGCTCTGAGAGATCAGAACCTTATTCACCTCATCCTTCCATCTACATATTGGTCTCGCCCTTTTCCTTGTCTCCTCCACTTCAGACACATATCCTCTTTCTCAACCTCTCCTCACTCATTCTCTCCTTATGTCCAAACCATTTCAGTACACCCTCCTCAGCTATCTCATCCATTCCCTTCTTACCACCACGTCTCTCTCTTATCCTATTATTTCTTACTCGATTAATCCTCCTCACCCTAGATAATTCCTTCAGTCGTTTAATTTCCAACACATCCACACACCCTCTTCTACGATCTCATCTACAGTATAGTTCACGCCTCGCAAACCGATTACTCTACCTTTAGACATACCAGTCTTCTCCTCACGGGGACAATGAAAGAGGCGAACACTGAGATAGCAAAGACCTTTACTGCTCTCCTCAGTAATTCACTTACTACGGGGAGAGTTCAAGAGGTGAGAAAGTTTGCTAATGTAAGACCGATATTCAGGAAAAGGAAGTAAGTCACTGCCGGGAAATGATCGTCCAATTAGCGTAACGTCTGTAGTTGGAAAACTTATGAAAACCATCATTCCACTTCGTAAACGACTCTCGGTATAGTTTTCGACAAAATCGTGTGTGTCTGACATATCTGCTTAATTTTTCATTATGGTATAACCAGCACGTATGATGAAAGTAGAGCGCCTGATGTCTTCTATATAGAATTTCAAAAAGAAAAAGAAAAAAATCGAGAAAGTCTTTCATCAAAGGTTACTGACAAACCGGAAAAAGTCACAAGGTATAGATGGGGTTGTAGTTCGGTGGTTGGGGAAACTGGCTGACTGACCGTGAACAAAGATTAATGGTCTAGCTTCAGAATGGTTAGACGTAACAAGTGGCGTGCTGCAGGGATCAGTCTTAGGACTGGTCCTCTTTCTCTCATATATATATATATATATATATATATATATATATATATATATATATATATATATATATATATATATATATATATATTGATCATACTGATAATAAGCTGCAGTGTGAGATATCGAAAGCTTTAGATGATACAAAGCTGGCAAATAAATCTACAACTGACAAACGTTTGCATCTTCAAACTGAATTAGACAAACTGATGGACTAGTCTCACTGATGACAAAGTTTTACATATCGGTAATAAAAACAAGAAGGCAAGGTATAGTATGACCTCTGTTGAGCTGCAAAATATAAGTTAGGGAGAAAGACATTGGCGTTATAATCTATGGTGACCTTAAAGCCAAGTAAGCAGTGAACAGAAGCAGTAAAAAAACATCGGACAAAATTCTTGATTCATAGGCAGGGCCTTCGAATTTTTGTCCAGGAAAACCACCTCACTCTTTACAATTCATTGGTGCGTCCCCATCTTGAAGACTGCCTTCACTTTTAGTCACCCTACTTAAGAAAAGACAGAATGGAGAGAGTATAGCGGCGAGGAACGAAGATGATTCCCAGACTGAGAAACAAGTTCTATAAGAGCCGACTAAATGACTTGAATCTATTTAACTTAAAAAAGAGAAGGTTAAGCGGTGATGTAATGCAGGTACTCCAAAATTACCAAAGGTTCTGATAATGTTAATCTAACAAGCTACACAAGGCTTTCTCTATTCCCACATCTCTCGAAGAGCTGTTCATCCTCCACGTCCTGAATTTGTGTGTGCGTGTAATTGCATTCTGATAATTTTTCATGATACAGATGAATAATCTCCCAAATTTTTCCCCAATTAGACACTGCAATTGTTTTCCTCTAAACCCAAATGAATATACAATCTGCATGGGTTACGTTTATCCCCGGGATGAAAGTGTCTTCAGAGCAAACCACTCGGCCAAACACCGCTGTGCAGGTGTTTCTCCCGGTAATTTCATTCATCAGCCAAACATAATACGAATATTATTCCCATTCTCTCTTAATTTGCATACTTGCCACTAGAGGTCCTCCGGGTTAGTGCTCCGCATCACAGCCGGGTTAATGCAGATTAGGATGAGTTTCCCGTCTTTAGAAAAACTTTCCCTCCCCCATCTCTCTCTCTCTCTCTCTCTCTCTCTCTCTCTCTCTCTCTCTCTCTCTCTCTCTCTCTCTCTCTCTCTCTCTCTCCCTCCGCTTCACAGCTTTCCAGTTTTTGTTTTGCTCTCTTTATCTGTAATGTAACATAAACTGTAGGTGACATTTCCAGGCATTGCATAAGGGAGACAAGAATTTCTAAACAATTTGGAAGTGAGCAAAGAGCTGATTGGTTGCCATAGGCATGTTTAAGTGTGTTTACCAGAGTTGAAGAAAACGTAATAGGATGTTGAGAAGGCATATAATAGAATTGATAGAGATGCTCTGTGGAAGGTATTAAGAATATATGGTGTGGGAGGTGAGTTGCTAGAAGCAGTGAAAAGTTTGTATCGAGGATGTGAGGCATGTATGCGAGTGAGAAGAGAGGAAAGTGAGTGGTTCCCAGTGAATGTCGATTTGCGGCAGGGGTGTATGATGTCTACATGGTTGTTTAATTTGTTTATGGATGGGGTTGTTAGGAAGGTGAATGCAAGAGTTTTGGAGAGAGGGGCAAGTATGCAGTCTGTTGTGGATGAGAGGGCTTGGGAAGTGAGTCAGTTGTTGTTCGCTGATGATACAGCACTGGTGGCTGATTCGGGTGAGAAACTGCAGGAGCTGGTGACTGGGTTTGGTAAAGTGTGTGAAAGAAGAAAACTGAGAGTAAATGTGAATAAGAGCAAAGTTATTTGGTTCAGTAGGGGTGAGGGACAAGTAAATTGGGAGGTAAGTTTGAATGGAGAAAAACTGGAGGAGTGAAGTGTTTTAGATATCTGGGACTGCATTTGGCAGCTGATGGAACCATGGAAACGGTGGGGGAGGGGGCGAAAGTTCTGGGAGCGTTGAAGAATGTGTGGAAGGCGAGAACGTTATCTCGGAAAGCAAAGATGGGTATGTTTGAAGGAATAGTGGTTCCGACAATGATATATGGTTGTGAGGTATGGGCGATAGATAGGGTTGTGCGGAGGAGGGAGGATGTGTTGGAAATGAGATGTTTGAGGACAATATGTCGTGTGAGGTGGTTTGATCGAGTAAGTAATGAAAGGGTAAGAGAGATGTGTGGTAATAAAAAGAATGTAGTTGAGAGAGCAGAAGAGGATGTATTGAAATGGTTTGGTCACATGGAGAGAATGAGTGAGGAAAGATTGACAAAGAGGATATATGTGTCAGAGGTGGAGGGAACGAGAAGTGGGAGGCCAAATGGAGGTGGAAGGATGGAGTGAAAAGGATATTGAGCGATCGGGGCTTGAACATACAGGAGAGTGAAAGGCGTGCAAGGAATAGAGTGAATTGGAACGATGTGGTATACCGGGGTCGACGTGCTGTCAATGGATTGAACCAAGGCATATGAAGAGTTTGGGTAAACCATGGAAAGTTTTGTGGGGCCTGGATGTGGAAAGGGAGCTGTGGTTTCGGTGCATTATTCATGACAGCTAGAGACTGAGTGTGAACGAATGTGGACTTTGTTGTCGTTTCCTGGCGCTACCTCGCGCGCACGCAGGGGGAGGGGGAGGGGGGTGTCATTTCATGTGTGGCGGGATGGTGGCAGAAATAGATGAAGGCAGCATGTATAAATATATACATGTGTGTATATATATATATATATATATATACATATATATATATATATATATATATATATATATATATATATATATATATATATATATATATATATATATTCTTTCTTTCAAACTATTCGCCATTTCCCGCATTAGCAAGGTAGCGTTAAGAACAGAGGACTGGGCCTCTGAGGGAATATCCTCACCTGGCCCCCTTCTCTGTTTCTTCTTTTGGAAAATTAAAAAAAAAAAACAAGAGGGGAGGATTTCCAGCCCCCCGCTCCTTCCCCTTTTAGTCGCCTTCTACTACACGCAGGGAATACGTGGGAAGTATTCTTATATATATATATATATATATATATATATATATATATATATATATATATATATATATATATATATATATATATATATATATATGTATGTATGTATATGTATGTATACGTTGAAATGTATAGGTATGTATATGTGCGTGTGTGGGCGTTTATTTATATACATGTGTATGTGTGTGGGTTGGGCCATTCTTTCGTCTGTTTCCTTGCGCTACCTCGCTAACGCGGGTGACAGCGTCAAAGTATGATATATATATATATATATATATATATATATATATATATATATATATATATATATATATATATATATATATTATCCCTGGGGATAGGGGAGAAAGAATACTTCCCACGTATTCCCTGCGTGTCGTAGAAGGCGACTAAAAGGGAAGGGAGCGGGGGGCTGGAAATCCTCCCCTCTCAATTTTTTTTTCTTTTTTATTTTCCAAAAGAAGGAACAGAGAAGGTGGCCTGGTGAGGATATTCCCTAAAAGGCCCAGTCCTCTGTTCTTAACGCTACCTCGCTAATGCGGGAAATGGCGAATAGTATGAAAGAAAAAGAAATATATATATATATATATATATGTGTGTGTGTGTGTGTGTGTGTGTGTGTGTGTGTGTGTATTCACTTTTACCAGAGTTTAAGTGTTGAGAAGAATAAGTACATAGACGGTTAGAGAGAGAGGTAGGAAGCGAGTGACAAAGTGAGTGGCAGGGAGTGAGTGACAGAATGAGAGGCAGGAAGTGAGTGGTAGAGCGAGAGGCAGGAGGTGAGTGGTAGTGGTGCAGGAGGGCAGCAGCAGCAGCAGCAGCAGCAGCGGTGGTGGTGGTGGTGGTGGTGTGTGGCCAGTGTTAGGAACCATTACATTAAGAATTCCATGTTACAACTGCTTGGCCTGAGATATGGCAGATTTGTATGTAAAACCCGGAGCTGAGCCCCGGCAGCCAGCCGCCCGTGTTCTGTGCCTCAATAGATGCCCACGACCCGCCCCTGGCCAGGTGGGGGGGAAGGAAGGAGGCAAAACAGGTGCTGGAGAGAGTGAGAGAGGAGTTGTGGGAAGGTACAAGGCTCAGGAGGAGCTTGGGGGGGGGAGAAGGGAGCGGGTAGGAGGCCACGGCCAGGTGTGGGAAGACGAGGAAAGGTGGTGGTGGTGATGGGAGGAGAGGGCTGGTGGAGGAGGAGGAAGAGGAGGACGATGATGGAGGAGATGTGGGAGAAAGAGGGACGGTAGAGAGGGGATAGAAGGAGAACTGCTGGAGAGGACTGAGGAATAGGGAGACTAGAAGAATAAAGGAAGGATGGTAAGGAGGAGGTAAGAATAAGGGGAGAAGGACAGAAAAGGACTGAGAAGGTGGATGGGGAGATGGCTGTCGATGGGAAGCGGAGGATGGGATGGGATGATGGGGGTAGTCGAGGGAAAAGGAAGGAGGATAGGCAACAGATGAGACAGAAATTGAAGGAAAGATAAGAGCAGATAACAGCAGGGAAGGAGGAGGATGGAACAACTTGAGCTCTGGGTGAAAGTAAAGAAAACGGGAGAGTCAACTGGTGGCGTAAGGTGGTAAAGGTCCGTGGAATGGAACGAGCCATGACCTGAAGGAACGAACCTTGAGCACGACGGAACGAACCATGACCTGGTGGAACGAACCTTGAGCACGACGGACCGAACCATGACCTGGTGGAACGAACCTTGAGCACGACGGACCGAACCATGACCTGGTGGAACGAACCTTGAGCACGACGGACCGAACCATGACCTGGTGGAACGAACCTTGAGCACAACGGTACAAACCTTGACCGGATGGTGAGAACCTTGAGCGCGACGGTACGTACCTTGACCGGATAGTGAGAACCTTGAGCACGACGGTACGTACCTTGACCGGATGGTAGGGACCTTGAGCACGACGGTACGAACCTTGAGCATGAGGGTACGAACCTTGACTTCATGGTACGAATTTTAAGCAGCAAGGTACGAAGATTAGCCACGAAGGTACGAACCTTTGAGAACGACATGAAGATGCGGCCCTGGAGCACGACGGTTAGACGCCAATCCGTCATATGCAAGGGTCGGACCGTCATGCACAAGGAGACAAAACCTTACAGTCACTTCACTCGCTTCTCTCTCTCTCTCTCTCTCTCTCTCTCTCTCTCTCTCTCTCTCTCTCTCTCTCTCTCTCTCTCTCTCTCTCTCTCTCCCACACACACACACACACACACACACACACAAACGAAGCAGTCTACCCCCTTTTACACTTCCGTTTTCTATCAGTCTATATAAGGAATATATTCTCTCAAAGCAAAATAAGACTATATTTCTTTTTTGCATTGTCCTACATATCACGGGCACAAATGATTGCCAGTCGGAGCCATATCAGCTGAAAAGGCAAAAATGATCATTCAGAAACGAAAAGAAAAGAAAGTACGACAAGGTAACTTCACAGAAGTATGGATATAGAACTCCACCTTAGCCAAGGTGACCCGCTAGATGGTCAACACAGCTGGAGGCATTCCGGCTAGCGAAGATGTACTCTTCCTAGGAAAACAGCGGTGTGCATGTTGTGCAAGGATGACCACCGAGCCCTCCCAAAGTGCAAGAGTGTGCGATTCGAGAGTGACATAAGGGGTCAACGTACATAGTGTAAAAGGATAGGGGAAAATCTCATGGCACCAGAAACAGTGTGTCTTTAGCAGGAAATCACGCTGGAAAAAAAAAACTGAGTGTTGCAGAGGTATAGTCATGGCGATTAGGAAATCTCGTTGTCTAATTAGAGAAAGGACCTCGAGCCCATCGAGATCATCCCAAGGAGAGCCAACGTCTGCAGCGTGCGGTGGTCTACCCTACTTGGATGTGAGGAGAGTAAAACCTTGTGGCTGGAGATCAGATAGTTGGGGAGGTGCACGTAGTTGGGAGGATCTGGCAGGAAATTATGCGAAATAGAAACACAAGGTTTTAAGAGAGTAAGGAAGTATTGAGACAGATGACATCAAAGTTGGGAGACTCATGATCCATGAGACGAGCACTAGTTGTCTCTGTAATGCAGCGGGCGCAAACACCGCCCTTGGAGTTGACACTGTGGTGAAGATTATAGACGCAGATTTGATTATGAAGAGGAACGGCCGCTTTGGACAGTTGGATTCCAAATGGAAGATCAGGTGGTGTTCGACAGATTTGAGGTTGGATCTGAGACCATGAATATTGCAGGATTGGACAGAGCGAGAAAGAGCCTGGTCAAGAAGAGGGATTGACGGCAGAAATGGGATGGGATTCGATCACTTATTGGCAGTCGAGGGGCCTCTGGGGACTGTTCAGCCTTCCTCGACCAGTGGTGGAGTTCTAACTCAGTGTTGGTGAAGTACCCTCTCATACTTCCACATCTGTGTGGTAGCCACATCACGCTAAGACACTTATACCAACAGACTCTCCTTTATTTCTGACACAAAACAGAAACTATTCAAACCATGTAATGTAAGACATGCATAGAGAAGCTCTTAAATCCTTTATCAATTACCTTCATCTGTGAATTTTCTCTCTGCACACTGTATCATATTTATGAAGAAGAAAAAAAAAACGAAAATAGAAATGGCTTTACCGTTTCCTTGTGGGGGCAGAAGTTTAAATTCCTTTTAAACAAACGAAAACTTATGCGTATTTGGCCTCTGTCGGGAGACGAGTACTGTACACGTCTTAAAGTGACCCGGAGGACGTTAGTGTCTCTTGACTTGAAGACTTACGAGAGCGAGGGAGGCGAGCCTCTCCACTCCCGCTCAACTTTACACTCCTCCACATTGTATAAGACTCGTTTCAGCGGCAGTGCAACTCGTAAAGTCCGTCCGCCACGTCCCCTCAACCCTCCCCTTAACCCACATTAAGGGAGTGGCAGCGTCTCCCTCCCCTGGGCCTACTTGCACACACACACACACACACACACACACACACACACACACACACACACACACACACACACACACCCACCCACCCGCCTACTATCACATGCCTGGACGTGGGTGTGGTGCGAGCTGTGGCAAGCGGCCGGCCGCTGTGGTGGTGCTCGCCTCCACCACTCGCACAGCAGTGGTCAGTGTGACTGTCGTCCTCATGCTGACCACCACAGTCAGTCGTGCTGACTACCACAACCACAGTCAATCATGCTGACCACCACAGTCATGCTGACTACCACAACCACAGTCAGTCATGCTGACCACCACAGTCAGTCATGCTGACCACCACAGTCAGTCATGCTGACCACCACAGTCAGTCATGCTGACCACCACAGTCGGTCTCACGCTGACCACCACAGTCAGTCATGCTGACCACCAGTCAGTCACTCTGACCACCACCACAGTCATGTTGACCACCACAGTCAGTCATGCTGGCCACCACAGTCGGTCTCACGCTGACCACCACAGTCAGTCATGCTGACCACCACAGTCAGTCATGCTGACCACCACAGTCAGTCATGCTGACCACCACAGTCGGTCTCACGCTGACCACCACAGTCAGTCATGCTGACCACCACAATCAATATGCTGACCACCAGTCAGTCACTCTGACCACCACCACAGTCATGTTGACCACCACAGTCAGTCATGCTGACCACCACAGTCAGTCATGCTGACCACCACAGTCAGTCATGCTGACCACCACAGTCAGTCATGTTGACCACCACAGTCAGTCACGCTGACCACCACAGTCAGTCATGCTGACCACCACAGTCAGTCATGCTGACCACCACAGTCAGTCATGCTGACCACCACAGTCAGTCATGTTGACCACCACAGTCAGTCATGCTGACCACCACAGTCAGTCATGCTGACCACCACAGTCAGTCATGTTGACCACCACAGTCAGTCATGCTGACCACCACAGTCAGTCATGCTGACCACCACAGTCAGTCATGCTGACCACCACAGTCAATCATGCTGACCACCACAGTCTGTCATGCTGACCACCGCAATCATGCTAACCACCACAGTCATGCTGACCACCACAGTCATGCTGACCTAAGCTCTCACGTCATGCACAGTTCACCTTAGATTTTAAAGTTCCATGTAATTCTCTCGTGTCGACGTGCACTTGTGTATTTCTCTGAATATGTGTGTGTGGTGTGTACATACGATTGTATGTTACCTGTGTGTGTGTGTGTGTGTGTGTGTGTGTGTGTGTGAGCGACATTGCAGGAACATTAACCGGCCGCCTGGTGGCTCTGGAGGATAATAAAGCTACGCTCCTCCTCCCTCCTGCCACCCTCATCTCCCCGCTATTACTAACACACACACACACACACACACACACACACACACACACACACACACACACACACACACACATGCCACATAGCCTGAGTGTAATGTACACGAATGCAGATGGAACAGTAGGAAATGTTAAAGAGCGAGAATTTTGAAGGGTCGAATTGGGGAAAAATGCACCTGATATGACTGGAGTTGTGGACTCGGACTTATTTACTAGCCATCATCTCAACACTTATGTGCCAAGCGATACACGATTAGCCAGGAGGGAGAGTGAACACACAGGAGGAGAGGGATTTGGCCCGATTTAGTTACAAGAGACGGCTTTAAGTTTCAGAATATGGTAATGGAGGACCCTATTCATATAATGCGTAATGGGAAGCGTAATAGTAGGAGAGACTCGTAATGGTGTTGGTCACAGAAAATCCTTCCCTTAAATGTGAGTGAATCGGAGAAATAATACATTAATGACAATGGAGGAACATGAGAGTGGTCCACGAAGCTGGCTAACTCGTACTGCTCAGAGATGGTACAGCAGGAATGTTAGTTGATCTTCAAGCTGGGTGGAGAGTGACACGACCTCAGTGAATTGGATCATCGTAGAGGAATGGGACCAAAGAGAGCGTGTCGTGAGGCTTCGTCGGAAGAGTTATAGAACTGTAGTGGCGCATCACAGGGATCTGTTCTGGGACCATTGCTTTTCCCGACCTATGGAAATGATTAACGAGAAGGATTGGACTCTTGCCTGAATACGTTGACAGATAATGAGAGAGTCGTGAGGAAAATGTAAAGTGAGGTGGGGATTGCATCAACCTGCAGGGGGACCTGAAACAAACGCCATAGTTCATCTAATATGTGATTAATGAATGTAAATGTAAAGTGAAAAAAAAAAATGGACCACAAGTGAAACAGGCTTCGATGTCCATACGATCCAGCAGGAAGTAATCTGCGCCAGGCATCTCTTTATGACAGAGACTTGAGAGCAGACATGGTCACTTACCTGTCGCCAGAGTCCCATTTTAGGGACTAGTAAAGGAGACATGTTTCCTGCTGGGACACATGAGGGTGATATTCAAGTATATGGATGAGGAAATGAATTGTAAAACATGTTGCTCACATTCTAGATTGTGCCAGAACTAGAAAATGCTCGTCCAGTTTGGCCACCGAACCTAAAGATGAACAAAGAACCAGCAGAGACGGTCCTGAGAAGGGTAACACAGATGGTACTGGAATTAAAAGGGCTAAGTTATAGGGACAGGTTAAAGGCCTTGAATATGCCTCTCAATGAAGAGAAGAAAGCAAGGAGTGACTTGATAACAATCTTTAATTTTTCTTTCACACTCGTTTGATGGAGTCAGTAGTGTATAGTTTGTCGGATTGTGTAAGGATAGAACAACCAGATGCCATTACATGAAATCAAGATAGAAACTTGTTCACAAAGACAAGATGTTAAGAGGCACATTTGTAGTGCAAGATTAGTGGATGAAGGAGATAAACCGAACGATGATATTATGAATGAGGATAGCAAGAGGAGGTTAAAAAAAAGAGGTTGTATGAGAGATGAAGAACTGCCTCCCCGTACAGTACAAATGGGCAATTAAAAGTAGGTAAGAAGAAGGTAGTCACACACACACACACACACACACACACACACACACACACAGCTCATGGAAACATTTAGGGATACGCCATCATTAGCATACATGCACTGATAAATCTAGAGACATACAGAAATACACTTAGTCCTTCAACCAGCCCAAACACACTCAAGTCCCACACGCCAGTGACAGTGGTGCCACACACCAACGTCAGTGGTGCCACACACCAACGTCAGTGGTGCCACACACCAACGTCAGTGGTGCCACACACCAACGTCAGTGGTGCCAGCGGCTGTGGTGCCACACATCAGTGACAGTGGTGCCATAAGGCATCAACAATACACCTTTAGCAAGCCCTCCGCACACCTCAGCGAGTCCTACTCCATACATATCTACAATCTACAAATATGTGCCATTTGTCTACTTTATCTAACCCTCCCCAACTCCTTCCCCCTCCCGCTGTCCCCTCCTAACTACCCAATTGAAAAATATAAAAAGTGGGGAATTGGGAGGGGGAGCCCTGGGGTCACACACCATAACCGTTCCAGTTTATGTAAACACAAGATCCATTTTACACGCCTCGGCCCCTCCCATCGCAGGCCTCTAGCTTCGCCGCAGGACGCCTGACGATTGGGTGTTTTCTGAAGAAGTTCATCAAGACCTGGGTGCGACGGGCCCGAGGCGGTCACCTCCTGTCATGAACATAAAGTGATTCCTGCCAAGTTGTCTATCCCTCGGGAGCCCGCTCTCCTACGCCTCCGTACGTAAGGGTGGGTGCCACAGTGAGTCAGGTGTAAACGCTGGGTCACTTGGCCTCCTGCTGTTGCTGCTGCTGCTACTGCTGCTGCTCCATCCACCACCATCACCGGCCAGCGAACTCTTCATTTTATTGCGGAGAAGACGGAGCAGCTGTGGCCAGCGATTCTTTTTTTTTTTCCAGGTGAATCGTAATGGTTGAGGTATTTCCAGTCAGCCAAGATCGCTCCAGTCAGGAGGGGAAAAAGGTGGCAACTTCAAGGAGGTAAATGTGCCGATTGTACGATCCGTCAGTGCATCAGTTTTACATGGCTCGATTCACAAGCACAGCTGTCACTCAAGTGCTTGTCCCGGCTTTAGGGAGCCCCTAGCAGGCTGGGGACATATCTCCAAGACATCCCTTTATCAGAGAACCTACCAGCTTCCATCAAGGCCACGTCTCGTAGAACTCTTCGTTACATTTTAGAAGCAGCCTGTCGTCTGGCTGCCCTCGAGTACACTGATTTCCTGAAGGAGGTCAGAGCAGGTTCTGGATGCCACCCACCCTCACGCGACATCATCAGGACCTAACATGACCCTCTCCTCTTCGGGAACGTTTGCTTCGCTAAACCTGTTAAAGGTGGCAAGGTCATAGCTTCTTCCGTTAACAAGGTAGTAACGAATATGCAAGGGCTGAGGACATTAATTCGCATTTCCAGCAGGGTTAGAAATTTCGCCATTATGATTGCAAAACCAATATCCTTAAGCTCCTCAACAGTAGAGCAGTAAGACAGAAGACAACAAAACATTTGGCACACAAAAACTCATCACCAGTAAGAACTCATGCTTTCTTGTACCCCAGATGAAAACAATCCTTTTTGTCTTCCGTTTAGTCTAAGGTAGAGCTCACACTCTCGTGGAAATTTTGGAGGCTTGTCACTAATGACCTTTCTCTAATACCGGGCTGTCTCACACTTAGGTGATCTTTCCAGTGTGGAAAGTCATCCATTTGCAGTCTGATTAGTGACGCTAGTCCTTAGTCCAGGCCCTCTACCCAGTCTCCTTTCTTATTGATAGGTGTGATTTTCGCTCTTCTCCATTCCCTTGGCACCCTGCCTCTCTCTGGCGAAGTCTTAAACAGTATTTCAAGAGCCTCAGTTGTTCCAGTTGTGTTAGCGTAGTGCTGCATGTCTCATTGTTACAGTGGTCTTTGGGTGTTGTTATGCATACGAAAGGAACTTCATATTGAGGCTTGCCCGAGGTTATGGGATTTCATGTCGGAAGAGACTGAAAGGAGATGGAGAAAGAAGTGCTCCTTGGGGAACCCCATTGTAGCATCGATGTGCTTTGGAGGTGAAGCCATATATCATGTCGTCTAGACTCCAGGTATCTCCTCCTTACCACCATCAGTGTGTACGATGGTGTACGCTCAGGGAGGACTCTGGTACGATATATTCTGGTGTCCAGTCTGTTTAGTTCTGAGTCAGGGTGTCCAGTGAATTCTAATCAATCTGGCCAACAAGGCTGCGGACCGGACGGACAGATCGGAAATCGCCTGTGTTCCATTATACTGTACATGGCGGCGTCTGCAGGATCAAATATGGCGCTCGACTCATCCCTGTCTATTGCGTATGACGCCGCCTCCCCCTCCCCCTCCCTCCCTACGGAAATTAAGGCAATCCCGTCGGCATCGTTAACCGCCTGCTTAACGCTACACCTAGGCTGTCCCTCGTTAGTCATCCGTCCGTGTTTGCTAGAAAAAAAAAGAAAAGAAAAAAAATGTACGTGACAAGTCCGATGTTAAAGTGATTGTTAAAACATGCATTGGACGCGACCATCCCATCAGTCACGTGTTGATGAAAACAGCAGACATTTCTCTCTCTCTCTCTCTCTCCAGGTGAGTCTGTAATATACTGACGAGCGAAGCCAGGAGTACCACGGCTTGGCTGCCAGCTGGCAGAGGCTCTGTTGTTTACATCGGGTATTATCTTGCAGTAGACCTTTGAGAGAACTTACACCGAAACCCTAATGTAAGCTCGGCATATGGAGAAGACAGAGGAAGAGAAGAATTTCCTGACATCGAATTGACTTTCGTTTAGAATATGACCCAAGGGCTTCACCAGGTGAGGTAAGGATCACCTGTGTCCCAGGGCATGACCCCCAGGCTTCATCGGGTGAGTTAGGGGGGTGACTTGTGTCCCGGGACACGGATGACTCACAACATGGTGACCTCGCTATCTATGGCGCTACCCTAGAAATTGTCTGATAGGCCTCCAGCCAAGACTTCTTTGAGACTTTTCTGCACAGCTCTCGCTTACTACTTTGTTCCCAGACTCACCCTCCTACCCTTAACAGTCTCAACACATCCCTCAACCTCATCTTCAACCTCACACTCAACCTCACTAACAAACTTAACCCACGAGTTCTCCTTTTCTCCCACATTCCCACTTCTCCGACATTCAAGGCCTCCGTGATGTACCGGTTCGCGTTTCTGACCGTGACGTATTCACGGGCCGCCGGGGTCGAGCCCACGTAGGTTCGAATCCTGGTCGTGGCAGCGGGAGGGTAAAGACCATGAATTTGTCCACCACAGAAGCAAGAAGCATAACTAGTGACTTCACCACAACCCTTAAGATTTCACACCTGTTTGATGACGCCAGTAGCAAGCAGTCCTTCGAAAATCACATGGATAGAACAACCAGAGACCGTACTTCGAAATGAACAAAGAAACTCGTTTGAAAGATGTACAGAAGTACTTATTTTCAGTAAGAGATAAGTTAGATAAACTGTGTCATGGGAATGTGAATGCTGACAGCAAATATAAGTTTAAAAAGTTGCATGATAGAGAGAGATGGAATGTTGGGTCCTCACGGCCTTTACGAGTGATGAACCCTCCTCCACGTACAGAGACGGTAATTACAAGTAATTAGTAACAAAAAACACAAAAACAAAAACACGTCCCTTGTCACTGGTTCCCTTGCTCATCCTCACATCCTTTCTCGTACCTTTCCTCACCAGAAAAAAAAAAAATCCTACACTCGATCCTACACTGACTCTCAAACTGAATCCCACTGCAACATCCTCTCTCCTACACTGACACCCACACTCGTTTTCCATAATCTCCCACACTCACTTATACATTCAGTCCTACGTCGTCCCCCTACCCCACTCCGACCCCACCCCGACCATGGCCCTCCCGGCCTCATAACTTCCAACTTTAACTGTTTCCCAAACACGGCAGAAGTTGGAGCCCCGCCCCACCCCACCACCCAGCTAGGCTACACAGATTCTTTTATTACGCCTGATTATCATGCCCCTGGCTGAACGCACTTGAGTGCATTGTCCCACTAGGCGCTTATCTGCTACGGCGGCGGTAGAATATCTGACCGGAGTATTATGCTGGTTTGGAGAAACCCCTTTATGCTGGTTGGAGAAACCTCCCCTCCCGAAAAAATAATGCTACTGGCTGTAGGTACACGAGTGCAATATCCCACGATGCACTTACTTGACACAAGAATAACATAGTAGGGTGAGCCTTTTCCAGTGGACAAAACTCGCTGTTGATGTGTTCATGTGCACCCAGAATGATAAAAGAAAACTGTAATTACACTTTAAGAGTTGTATGACGCCACGGACGAGAGATTTTGATAAAAGTGTACGTCCCTGCTCTCGCTCTCCTTATACATAGATTTCTCAATGTGCGTAGAAGGTAGTAAACCATGTAAAGTATATTGTTTCAGATAGGTGTCATGCATCTTTTTTTTTCATTTCTCATGTCTAGAATAATGACTGTAGACAGCAGATACCGTAAATATCTAAAGACATATGTCTCACACGCTTACCAACCTTACCGAGACAACAGGTGTCGTAGTGTTCATTTTGGAAACCATCGGATCCGTCCGTATAGATAATCACACGCTTACTAACTTTACCGAGACAACAGGAGTCGTAGTGTTCATTTTGGAAACCATCGGATCCGTCCGTATAGATAATTCATTCGGTGGGCGTGCGTAGCGTTGAAAAACCGTCCTCGGAATATCGTCTTGCTACTTCCCGTGTGCACGGTAGGTGAGTGTACCGTCTCATATGTCTCGCTTCTGGCTGTATGTACGTGAGGGTATGTCTCATTCTCTTGCTGCTGAGTGTACGTATAGTAGTGTATTGGCCTCATTGTCTTGCTGCTGGGTGTGCGTACGTATCACGGTGCTCGTGTACCTGAGCGATGCTACAGGCTACCCTTACGGTACGACATTTTGGTGACTGGCACCAAACATAAACAACCTTCCAGTGAAGTTCTTCCGTGTATGGCAGTAGATAACCCGACCTTACTCACCATAGCCATCAGACCTTTCTAAAAGCTTCGTACAAAGGGAAAGACAATATATATATATATATATATATATATATATATATATATATATATATATATATATATATATATATATATATATTGAATCCATCTGAGGCAGAGCATCACGTAAGGTTATGTACGTTCCCTTCCTCAGATTTTCTCGTTCGGTTGGGACTAGTTGTGATGGGAACTAGTCAGTAACAAGTTTGGAGGTCCGGTCAGTGGTGGAATCTTCCCCGGACAGTTGTGTTGAAGTATGGTAAGGTCTGCTGCGGTACTTGACGAGAGAGAGGTATGTGTCCGCTGCTGCTGCTGTTGGAACCCGCCAGCGGCAGCGGCCTAAGGGGACCCACGGGGGAGGTAACACCTGAGGCTTGTGTCTGTGACGAAGTTCAGTTGTTGTTGTTGTTGTACATAAGCGGTACTCTCCTAGTGAGCTAGTCTGGCAGCCATGTGTACTCCTTCCAGTATATTACAGTTCACTGTAAGCTCCATCAGTTCAAACACACACACACACACACACACACACACACCAGTCTGCTAAAAGGGGAAGACTTATGACAGCGGTGGAAGCCCTGTGTCCGAACCTGCATTATCTGCTCTCGTCAGCACGTTGGTGTACCTACGATTTATGGTAGCTGCTAGTACGGCCGTCTTCCACTGGTGGCGCTCCCGTGGTATATTGGTCCAGCTGTCAGCACCTACCCTGTAGATTCCTATCTGATCGTCAGGCCGTGTTAGCCTCCTCCACTGCCTTTACTGCAGCGCACCAACTCCCTTAGCATGCACGGGATGAAGTGATTTGGAGCGATGTGATAAACAGGGGTCGACGTGCTATAAATGGACTGGACCAGGGTATATGAAGCAGCTGGAGGAAACCATGGAAAGATATGTGAGGCCTGGTTGTGGATAGGGAAGCTATGGTTTCGGTGCTTTACACATGACAGCTAGAGAATGGCTGTGAGCGAATGTGTGGTCTCTCCTTCGTCTCTTCCTGGCGCTACCTCACCAAATCGGGGAACGGCAAACAAGCATCATCTGATTACACTCTCACCCGGAGCACCACTGCTAATTCCCGACGAAGGACGCCATTGCATCCATCCAGTCGTCTGGCGGGCTGGCTGCCGTGATCACGAAGAGATAACAATAAATAGGTTAAATCCTAATGCTGGAAAAATGTGTTTGGCCGGTGTTGAGTGACGGAATGTTGGGGGAGCGTTAATGAGCGGGACGTGCGCGTTGGTCTCCACGCCGGGAGGGGCGTTGATTTTGTTACGGGACCACGCAGGCCTTGGCTAACTGAGCCTTGGCTCCTCTCTCGCCTTCAGGAAGGGGAAAAAAAGGGGGGAAGAAAAATATATTTTTTCTCGTAGTCTTTTGTCGTAAATCTTTCGGTTCTTTCCCCCCCTCTTTTTTTTTATGTTTCAAATTGACAGCCGAGGATTTCGAACTTTTCCTGGAAGGATTTCGAGACCGTGGTTTCTTTTTTTTGTGGTTGGTAGACAAGGTTTTCTAAGTTCCTCTTCGCTGTGTTCTTTGCTTGGGGTTTGTGCAATTTTTCTGTAGCCGTCAGACGAAGCATCAGCCTGGGATATTGAGTCATTTTGAAGCATCAGCCGAAGACATTGAGTCATTTTGAAGCATCAATCTGGGATATTGAGTCATTTTGAAGCATCAACCGGAGATATTGAGTCATTTTGAAGCATCAGTTGGAGATACTGAGTCATTTTGAAGCATCAGCCTGGGATATTGAGTCATTTTGAAGCATCAGCCGGAGATATCGAGTCATTTTGAAGTATCAGCCGGGGATATTGAGTCATTTTGAAGCTATCACCCTGGGATATTAAATCATTTTAAAGCCATCAGCCTGGGATATTGAGTCACTTTTTATATCTCAATCTCCTTTAAAGTTATTTTCAAGTTTAAATACCCAGGTCATTTTTTTTAAGATATAAAGGTAATGTGCCCTTTGATGTGCAGTCTTCTGTAGCCTGCCAGGTGAGGGGCTCAAGACGGTATACTTAAGCAAGACGGAGGTGCTCCCTAACAGCTACGTTTTATGAGATATTTTTGCGCCCCCTCCGTCAGGATGGTCCACGGGCTTCACTCGCTCGCTGTTCACACCCCAGTCCCCCGTCAGGAATGTGAGATCAACTCCCACCCACTTGTAAAAGTATGAGAAATGATAACACAGGAATGGAAGACGAAGGATGACAGGAAACATGATTGAAGTGAAATAAAAGGGGCATCAGTAAACTGGTTGAGAGGGAATATATATAAAAGGGCACTTGAATTGTTCATATGTTAGATGCGAACATGTTGAAGAATGTAAGTATAAAACACACCAGAATGAGCATAAAATCATTTCTTATTGGAACTTTTGATGCCAGAGGGTGTTTTATAGATAGATAGGTAGATAGATAAATATAGATAGATAGATAGATAGATAGATAAGCACACCCAGAAATCTGCTTTAGATATGATAAATTTCATATGTTCTTTGTGGAAGATGAATGTGGTAGGTTCATGTACCCAAGAAGCCTGAGGGAAACAACAGACATTCTGCGTAAAAAAATCAGGAGCCAAGTGTGGAAAACGATGGATATGCAGGAAAAGAGAAGGAAATGACGATTGCCACAGACATGAATAATGACACGTCGAGATGGACATCATGTAATGAAACACAGAGAAGGTTATACTGGAAACAAAAATACTGTATAGAAAACGTTGGGAGAAACATCAAAATCAACAGTGATGCCTCGCAAAATAAATACGAAGCCAAGAAATTATAGAAATTATGAATCCTCGCTTACAAAAACAGCAGAATGGTATTGACGGTATGAACCAATACACTGGTAAGGCCTCGAAACACACACAGGACGAATTCAAAGAGAAGATCAAATGAGAACTTGAAACAATTACCTCCCAGATCATGACTACTACAGAAATCCACTAGAGATGTTGGAATCTTCTTTTTTTCCCATCAAAGAACGAAATGAGGAAAGTCTTGGCTGCAATTTTAAGAGAACAATAGTAAAAACGGACATGATGATTGGAATGAAGAGCACTTGTTTTAGAAATGGAAGTTATGTAAATCCACAACGAGAAATTATGCAGTATGAGGGAAGACATAGTAACTCAAGACCAGCTAAGGACTAACATAGCAGCTGAGATTTCTTAGAAGATAATGAACGTAACTGCTACATAACGCCTGATGAATCAAAACTCTTAAATCAATACGAATTAATATCAATATCTGAAGTCTGTTTAGGTCTCCTTGTACGCTAGCGATGTATCCCTCCTCACTTTCCTCCTCCTTAGTACTATGACCCGTTCGGTTCAGGAGACCATACCTTCAGGCAAGTCACCTACTTAGTATATGAAGGTTTATTACGTATGACCTCAATGACCTCCATTCCCTGAAACTATACTGTTGTCTCTAGGGACTTTGTTTTTTTTACCCTCCTCTGTAGAAAGCCAATCACGCGCTTTCTCATAATCTTTTACAGAATCTTACACGCACCGCACTCATTACTAATACTGGTCCGTAGTTCATATAGGTTTGTCATTTTCCATTCCCCTTGTCTCTTTACCTCTCTCCAGTGACATCTTGAACAGTGATTCAAACGTGAATGTACACATCTTCAGCAGATGTGGTGATTTCATCTAGAACCATGAGCCTTAGATGGATCATTTCTAGTATTCAATTCTTATCTTTTCTAGATATCTCAATGATTTTCAAATCCTCCTCCTCATTCCATCTCCATGGGTTTCGGGCCGCAATGCCTTCCATTGTGTAAACACTTTTTGAGCTTTGTTATTCAGTTCTTCACATATCCTTAAATCATCCCCCACTGCAATTTTTCCGCCTTTGAATTCCTTATCCTGATTAGCTGCTCCTTAACTGACGCCCGACGCCTGATGAATTTATGGGAAAAGTTTTGGATTTTCACCTGCCAAGACCTCAATATTCTTCTCAAAGCTTCTCTGCGACTTTCATCTTAACCTGCTATACTTTTCCCGTGCTCTGTAATACCTTGCAAATACTGGCCGACGGGAGAGCCGTCTATATCATCGTCACTGCACATCTAAAAGCTCCTTCGCTTTTTTCATATCTTCATGAAACCATCCGTTCCTCTTTTTTACCGCTCCATCAGTAAATTTGACAGAACCTCTTGCAGCAAAGCCCTGGCGGCTGTACATTTTCCCAGTCTCTGTTAACATAAAGCTTTTGAGGTTAGTCTCTCTCTCTCTCTGTGTTTCCCAGTTCTTTTCTCTGAGTGAACAGCTATCGATATTGTTTTTTGTCTGCACTGCCGCGCCCTCTGTTTACAATAGATTCTGAATATGATGAGGCCTTTCCTCTAGCTGAACAGCTGCCGATATTGCTCCAGCAGTCGTCCCAGCTGGAGCGATATATTAATAGATTCTGAATGCGTTCTAATCCTTTCCTCGAAATGCCCAACCTATTGTGCATCCTTCTATACGTTCAGAAAAGACCCATCAGCCAGCCAGCCAGCCAGCCTCTGTTCATTGTTTAATGGTTTCACTCCTATCCTCTGGTTCTTGTATGTTGTGACTCCTCTCCACTAAACTGTGTTTCTGTTCGGACTCAAAAACTATATTTCTTAGATTTCTGACTTCCTTCTATATCTCATGACTTCCATCGTGATCCTTGAGACGTTTCCTGATTTTCTTTCCTTTGTCCCGTTCTAGTCCTCATACACTGTGTGTGTGTGTGTGTGTGTGTGTGTGTGTGTGTGTGAGTGTGTGTGATATCATGGCCAGCTAGATTGGCCATATGTCTTATCTTTCCCTTCCCTTCCCACACTCCCAGTTTTCCGTTTCTCGCAGCCCTCTACCCTCTGTCTCTTGGCGACTTCTGTTTTCCCACGACCTTTTAGATTACTGGCCTAACACCTCCGCCAGCTCACTCGATCGGGTATCACTCCTTGCGGGAGAGCCACGCCTCAGACCCGAACTCCCGCGCCTCCGTCGGGTCGTGGCGTCCCCTAGGGTTGATGGCGGTGACTTAGGGATGTCAGTCAGAGTTACAGCGTCGGGCAGGAGAGAGAGGTGTCCTGCTTGTGGCAGTGATAAGGCTGTGTTCCCATACCCCCGCTGGCCCTAATTTTACCTTACCCGTCAATTCCAGTGTCTAGCTCTCTGGTGTGTGTGTGTGTGTGTGTGTGTGTCAGCCATATGTATATATGTTGTTCTCCATAAATGTTCTTTGCTCCCGTGCGAACAGTTCCCACCTCAACTGTAAGCTTATTATCTTAGTATTCACTGTGCCAGTCCATTTCCTTTGTCCCTCCTTACGGTGGAGGTTATAGCTCTCTCTCTCTCTCTCTCTCTCTCTCTCTCTCTCTCTCTCTATATATATATATATATATATATATATATATATATATATATATATATATATATATATATATATATATATATATATATATATGATTTCTGCCTTGCTGTTCTCTTCATTATCTAAACAAAGTTCTGTTGCATAAAGTTAGGGAAAATAGTTTAGAATGGTTTGGTTGTGGCCTGGTGTCCCCTAGTTACGCTAACAGGGAGGGCTTTATTTTGTTTGCCTCGTGAGTTAGATCATTGAAATACTTATATATGTTTGTATGCTTTTGTTCTACACATGGATTATTGTCTACACTATTTTTTTTTAAAGTTTCTATGATTATGATATAACTCAGGCCATTTATTTCAGGGGTTCCTGAAGCTCCAAGGCTGCGCTACACTCAGTAGCAGGGGCAGGATGAACTTCTTTGAAAACGAGAAGTTCCTTGACAAGACTGTGCTTTCGTCAACTGACGATGAAAGAACTTCGTTAAAGATGGTGACTTTCCACTCGCGCTGTAACCTCAGGCAGGCGGAGACGGTAAGTATTTATGTGTGTGTATATATATATATATATATATATATATATATATATATATATATATATATATATATATATATATATGTATGTATATTAACTTATTTTGCTTTGTCGCTGTCTCCCGCGTTAGCGAGGTAGCGCAAGGAAACAGACGAAAGAATGGCCAAACCCACCCACATACACATGTATATACATACACGTCCACGCACGCAAATATACATACCTATACATCTCATCGTATACATATATACACACACACACAGACATATACATATATACACATGTACATAATTCATACTGTCTGCCTTTATTCATTCTCATCGCCACCTCGCTACACATGAAATAACAACCCCCTCCCCCCACATGTGCGCGAGGTAGCGCTAGGAAAAGACAACAAAGGCTACATTTGTTCACACTCAGTCTCTAGCTGTCATGTATAATGCACTGAAACAACAACTCCCTTTCCACATCCAGGCCCCACAGAACTTTCCATGGTTTACCCCAGACGCTTCACACGCCCGGGTTCAATCCATTGACAGCACGTCGACCCCGGTATATCGCATCGTTCCAGTTCACTCTATTCCTTGCACGCCTTATATTTGAAGGTATAAGTAGTCCCAACGATGTTATACATACGCGAGGCATGGGTTACAGATGAGAATGTGTTGGAAATGAAATTACTAAGAACTCTGTGTGCTGTGAGGAAGGTTGATCGAGTCAAGTTACGAGAGAGGTAAGAGATGTGTGGTAATAAGAAGAGTAAGGACGAGAGAGCTGAAACAGGAAGTGCTGAAATGGTTTGGACAAGTGGAGAGAACGAGTGAGGAGAGGTTGACAGTGAGGATATATGCGTCAGAAGTAAGGGGGGGGGGGGGGGGAGCAGGGAAGGATACCAATCTGGAGATGGAAGAGGGTTAATGAAAAAGACTTTTGAGCGCTCGGGGCCTGAAAATGCATGGAGTTGAAAGGTGTTCTCATAAAATTCCTTTATTTGAGTGTCAAATGTACCTAACATGCAAGGTGTAACGATTCATTCGCACAGTTATTCATTAATTTAACAACTACACGTATGAAGTACTATAACTCGTCCTAAGTTAGCAGACATTTTACAGTATACTTTGGATTCTCAAACTACAATCCAATATGGCGAAGTGAACCTCCAATCGAAGCGTATCACAACAAAGTGTTATAGCTTAAATATGACATACGTTGACTGCAAAGGAAATGGTGGTGAATTTGAACAAAGTCTTATATTCCGAAACGTACGTATATAAACGTAAAAACCAATTAGATAGATAACACACGACTATGAAGAGGATCATGTGCACGAGAACAAACATAAACTAACCACATAATTTGCTCATCTCGGGAATTAGACACGACGAACGAAACAAAAACGAATCGTTCTTAAATGGACATTTGCTATGACGTATACGTAGAATTATCTCGTTGATATAACACGTAAATAACTAACTGCCTTGGAACAGAGACATTTCCGCACAATGGAGCAAGGAAAGTAAAGTAAATATTTCCTCTTCTTGCTCTACTTTATGAAAGGATTGATCGATTTACTCGTTCGAAGAGAAGTTGTTGCAATCATCGAGATTGCCGCAAATGTCTGTTCCGATAGGCGAAAAGATTTTTAAATTTCGTCCAGAAAAACAAATGTGTTTTTTATTCTTTTCTTCGAACCTTCGACCCCCCTCCCACCCAAAAAAAAAAAAAAAAAAAATGCAGGAATTTCGATGATTGAAAGAACTTTTCTCTTATGGGCTAAGTCGATTAATTCACAAATAAAGAGAGAGAGAAGAAAAAAAAGAAGACAAAAGTGAGGAGGGCTTTGAAGTACGGGAAAAATAGGGGGTTGTAACAATTAAACTAATCAACCGTGTCCAGCCATCAACCAGCGGAGCGGCTCCTCTCCCACCCAACCTCCCTATGTGACTGACTTCACCGTAACCCAAGTGGAGGCTCTTCCCTTTCGAATACCAGGACAATATATATATATATATATATATATATATATATATATATATATATATATATATATATATATATATATATATATATATATATATATATCAACTTTATGTCCGTGCTACTCGCGTCAATGTTTGAGGAATATGTAGGCATTTTCCTGTAGTCTTCGTAAGGTTATTTTCTGAAGCACCACCACTCATCATATGACCAAGAGGTGATGCTAGATACACAAGCAGCCTGGACACAGACGGAACCCTCTTCCTGCGAGTGATTCCAGTCCCTGAAAGTGCTCATGCTTGTCGCTTGTGGCTAGAAATAAGCGAAAGATTGTGCCCTTCCGACAGGACGCGCCCAAGTCGAGCATGAAAAGGCAACATGGGAACCAATTTCACGAGACTACAGGTCACAATGGATTCAGGACAACTACTGAAGCATATTAGAGACACAAAGTGTCTCTTTTTGATTCCCTACAACCGACCGACACCACACCGGACGAAGATCGTAGGTCGCATCTCGTCAACAACCAATCAGAGGCGAGATCTTCAACGGACTTGATCAAATGTACGCCAGCCAGCCACCGTTCCTGCACTTTTTATGTCCACTTTCCACCCCCTCAAAAGAAAAAAAGAAAAAGAAAAAATCTTAACCTGATCTATTCAGCCAGCTTTGCTGACTACCACACTCGCTAGTGCTTTCCCAGCGACCATAACCCAGTCCGGATCTTACTCTGTGTTGTGGAGGAGTCGAGTCTGCTTGAACCAGAAAGACTCACTGTATACAGCTCTGAGCCGTCACGTATCATCCCTGTCTGCGACCGGCGAAGAAGGAACATCCGTGGGCAGTGTATATACACAGAGGCTTGATACCGCTGGGTGACAGCGGGATAACTTTCTGTTTATTCGGCTCGCTTTTATATTCATCCCTCTGCCCAGTTCAGAAGGCCTACAGACTTCCATATCTGTATTCGTCTGGTGGAGCCACCTGGGACCGTGCCTCACCCGGGAGTGGGACTGTAAGCCATCGCTAGTGGAGGGGGGGATATTATTGTTTTTGTTTCCGCGGAGCGCCCCACCCTCGGGAGGAGGATCTCTATGGTCGTGGAGATTGTCTCCCTGGCGGACCCTGTGGTTAGGAGTGGTAGCTTCATAAACGGCTTACGAAGGCACGTCTCCTGAGTGGGGGTTCTGCAGGTCAAACCTACAACCTCCTGAGTGGGGTTCCCAAAGGCCGGACATTTGATCTTCTGAGTGGGGTTCCCAAAGGCCAGGTATTCAACCTCTTGAGTGGGGTTCCCAAAGGCCAGACATTCAACCTGAGTGGGGTTCCACAAGACAAACCTTAAGATAGGTTGAGTGAGGCATGCTTTTGCTGATACGTTTTCCTCTGGTATAAGAAAATTCTCTCTCCTGCTTGTGGCGGTGGTAAGGCTGTGTGCCCATACCCCCGCTGGCCATAATTTTACCTTACCCATCAATTCCAGTGTCTAGCTCTCTGGTGTGTGTGTGTGTGTGTGTGTGTGTGTCAGTCATATGTATATATGTTGCTCTCCATAAATGTTCTTTGCTCCCGTGCGAGCAGTTCCCACCTCAACTGTAAGCTTATAATATTAGTATTCACTGTGCCAGTCCATTTCCTTTGTCCCTCCTTACGGTGGAGGTTATAGCTCTCTCTCTCTCTCTCTCTCTTTCTCTCTCTCTCTCTCTCTCTCTCTCTCTCTCTCTCTCTCTCTCTCTCTCTCTCATCTTGGGTACACAGACACACGGTCCCCGCCAGCTCCCTGCCCCTCACTCTACACCATAAATCAAAACTGTGAGAGCCCCCGAGCAGGTAATGTGCCCCTGGGGCTGGCGAAGCCATCCACACGGATCATACACACCGTAATGGGTTTTTGATACCCATACACCTCCCACGTACACTCGTATATATTATGGATCATACTCCCTTTGGGGAGGTAGGTCGGCTGTCTTGGTAGGAAAGGTTAGGTAGAAATAGATAGATAGATAGATAGATAGATAGATAGATAGATAGAGAGAGAGAGAGAGAGAGAGAGAGAGAGAGAGAGAGAGAGAGAGAGAGAGAGAGAGAGAACTTTCCCTACCAAGTGAAGGTTTATGTGGGCGTCCAACACCCCAACATTTTTCTCTCTCCAGTAACCTCCTCCTTATCTATCTCAAGAGCCACAGTGGTGCGCCCTGGAAGCCACTCCTCCCTTCTTTCAATACCCCCTTCCCCCTCATCAGCCTCTCCATCCTCCCTTTATGGTCTCCGAACTTCATGAGACTCGTGAAAAATAAAACGGATACAGAGAAGAGCAACAAAACTGATTCCGTCACTCAGAAATAAACCTCACGAAGAAAGGATCAGAGATGTCAAAAAGAATCGAATAAGGAGATTAACAGCTTGAGAGATGTGGTGGAGATTTTCAAGATGCATGATGGTTTTGAACATAACGCTTGAGATAATATCTTCACATAGAAATATATGAATTGACCAAGTATAATACAAACGTGGGCGGCTACTCAATTTATGGATAGACTTAGACTTTATCATTGAATATGATCCCTTCAGAAACGACCGTATAAGTAATCATTTCAATCGCGTATATTTCAACTAATTTTTCCTTTACAAGTGCACCTGTTAAAGTGCTTCTTCTTCATAGCATCAGGCGGTCGTAATTAGAACAGAAATTCTTTTCCAACGCAATTTCCAAGCTGGTTGGTGCTACTACGTCTTAGCTATTTTCTTACGAAGTGATGTCCCAATTAGTGTGGTGGATGGGGAGGAGCCTTCTGCTTTACTATCCTGGCTCCTATTGTGGTGGATGCAGAGGAGCCTTCTGCTTTGCTATCCTGGCTCTATCTATTGTGGTGGGTGGGGAGGAGCCTTCTGCTTTTCTCTATCCTCCCCTCACTCGTTACCCTCCCCTCTCCTCCTCACCAGGCACACTGTGCTCCCCCTCACCATCCATACTTCTCCTCCCCCCTCCTCTTACCGGTCACCCTCCACTCCCCTCCCCTCACCTCCTTTCCATTGTCAGCCTGACCCTCGACTAGCGTAATAATTAAGTCCAGAACTTTGATGTAACGTTCCTGCCTTCCTGCCTGGCTCACACTCTCACACGTCGACTGATCCCCACTCTCACGTTCCCCCACCCCTCTCACATTCCCCCACCCCTCTCACATTCCCCTACCCCTTTCAAACATCACCCCTCTCCCCTCTAGCTTCATATTCCCCCTTCCCCCACACCACCCATTTACGGTAGAGAGTGTATACATCTGAGGTAGCAAGCAAGTGGCCATGGCCTGCAGCAAATGCTCTTCCTCAGCTGGTGCCAGTGGCCATCTGTTGGCCACACTTCTGATACGGCTGGCAGCTGGCTCTGGTGGTGACAAGGTAATGTAGCTGTTCCCCATCTGGTGCTGAGTCGTATCTAGGCTTCGGAGGCCAGCTGGTGGACATATACCTTTGGCCATCTGGTGCAAACGTGGAAGGAACTTCACACTCGTGGGACCACGCCTCTGGCTCTTGCTATCATCAGTCATATTGTTCCTCGAATTTACCAGCTTGGTCAACTTGGTGTTGGCTTACCTCCGTTCACAAGACTTGCCTCAGTTCCAGCTGTGACCTCTTGTTCTGGATTCGCTCCTCATGTTGAAGAACTGTTCTATGATCACTGCGTCATGGGCCCTTAGAACACAAAAATGAATATCGTGATCATGTCTCCCCTAAGTCTTCTTAGGGGTCTTAGGGGTCGAGGAGCTTCCCTTGTCTCTTCGTAACTCATTTCATTGAACTCTGGTAACATTATGTGCTCCATTCCTCTGGACCCTCTCCAGCAACTCTCTATATGGCTCTTCGAGTGAGGAGACTACACTTTTTTTGGTGGACTCTGTAGTTTAGTAAGGGTATACGTACGTTGTATATCCGTATTTATTTTTTTATTTTACTTTTTTTTTTGCGTCTCCGTAAACGTTAAAGTAATTTAGATAACGATTAGAATGTATAATTTTTTCCCCTTCTTATTTCTTGGTAGAAAACATTCATGTTGAGGCTTTCTCTTAAGACTTGTCCCCCACACACATTACTTTACATTTACTTGGGTTGAATTTAATCTAGCCAACAGCTGGTACTGGTGGCCAGCTGTGGCTCGTAGGCAGCTGTTGCTGGTGGCCAGCTGGTGCTGGTGATCAGCTGGCTACACTATACTCACACACGAACGAACCTACAGGCAGGGTTTTTCGAAAAGAAAGAAATGCTAAAAGGAATTAAGGACAAGACAACCAAGGATCGGGGTCATCAAAATCATAGAATGCAATCGGAAATGAAGGGAATCTAAGAAGAGATAATTGAGAGAGGAGTAGAAGATCAGGAGAACTAGAAAAGAGTAATCTACGTCATACGATTAATTTATGAAGGAACGAACCATCAGATATTTTTCATAATACTGAAAAAAGAGATGTGGGTAAAAAGATGTCACGAAATGGAAAATGAGAGAAGCATTGTGACAGAAAGTCAGAGCAATCCTTTTTTTTTCATATTCCACTGATGGCGAGGAACCACAGGGAAGCCTTATGATGATGAAGCAGTGGAGGATAGCACGATGGAAGTACGTGGCTTCATCATCGAAAACGATAACACGTGACCCCGAAGTACCGAAAGAAAGAAAATGGGAATTTCCTGCAGAGACGGTGACACACACACACACACACACACACACACACACAAGGAAAATATGATGGAGAAAATGAGGAAGCTAAGAGAAAGGTTGGAGAGAGGGAGGGTGGTGTGGGGTGTGTGAGAGGTGTGGGAGGTGGGGGGGAAAGTGAATAAAGATAAGAGAGTGGTGGGCTTTGATGAAGCTGAGTCACAGGTTGGCTGGAAATGAATTTCTCTCTCTCTCTCTCTCTCTCTCTCTCTCTCTCTCTCTCTCTCTCTCTCTCTCTCTCTCTCTCTCTCTGAGACTAAATTAAAAGTTGGAGGGCTGAGGATGAGAGAGGGTGGGTGGGGGGGAAATGGAGGTAAAACGATGAGTAAATGAGGGAGGAGCTGTGGTGTCTGAGCGAAGACAGTGTGGAACAAATTAGACAGCGATACGCACCAATGCTATACATATATATAGAGAGGGTATCAAAGAAAAGAAGGCGATAGATAAGTCATAGGAGAGATAGATCTATGATGATAGACAGACGAACAGCCAGCCAGGCAGACAGATGACAGGAGTTAAAGAGATGAAGAGATAGTCCTAACAACTGAGGCTGGAGAGATAGTATTTGAGTTGGTGTTGAATAAATGGCAGGGAATCTTGAAGACGTTCAGAATCTGCTCAGAACAGGATTTAGTTCGAGTGACACGACACTTATTGTCTGCTGCAAATAATGTGTGATATATAGGTGATGGGAGGCGTCGGTTAATTACAGATGCAATTACTCATTCCGTAATTACTGGATAGTGATGCAATTACTCTGTAATTACTGGATAGTGATGCATTTATTCTCTCCGTAATTACTGGGTAGTGATGTAATTACTCTGTAATTACTGGATAGTGATGTAGTTATTCTCCGTAAGTACTGGATAGTGTTGCAATTACTCTCTCTAATTACTAGACTGTGTTGACTGATCTGTTCTTACTGTAGTTTTCGTAGGATGATGATGATGCAATTACTCCCTCCGTAATTACTGGATAGATGTTGACGCAATTACTTCTCCACTAATCACTGGATAGGTGTTGACGTAATTACTCTCAGTAATCACTTCATGGTGATGAAGTAATCATTCTTCGGCTAATTAATGCATGGTGTTGACGTGATTAGATATGAGCTTGAGACGAGACTTAATTAACTATTTCGTCTAATGAAATGCTACGACGTGATGATTCTTCTGTGATGCTCTCTCTCTCTCTCTCTCTCTCTCTCTCTCTCTCTCTCTCTCTCTCTCTCTCTCTCTCTCTCTCTCTCTCTCTCTCTCTCTCTCTAACCATCTGTCTCTCTGTCCTTGTGTCTGTATATATCTCTCTCTCGCTATCTGTCTCTCTGTCTGTGTGTCTGTATATATATCTCTCACGCTATCTGGGTACCTTTATCTACTCTGGCCAGAGGGCGTGACTTGCCAGAAGCTGGGGATGGACACGTCCTTGATTTTTTGGCAGACGATGCGGAGATCACGAGGGAGGTGGAAAGTGAGGAGGATTGCAGGGACTTACAAAGGGGATCCTGACAATTCCAAAGTTGGCCTGACACACACACACTGTTCATGAACTTCAACCCAAGTCGATGTCAAGTTATGAGGATGGGACACAGCGAGAGAAGACCTCAGTGTAAATATCACCTAAAGGGGGGGAAAGCAGCAGGAATCAGTGTGTTTGAGTTTCTTTTGGAGTTGACTTCGTCCCTAACCTGTTGCCAGAGTCTTACATTAGGATGATAGCAAAGGAAACAATGCGTCTGCTGGCAAATATTTGATGAACATTCAGATATGTGGGAAGATGATATTTCCCCTGCTGTTCACATCCTACATTAGGCCAAAACTAGAATACGCCTTTCAGTATCAGTCATCGCACCTGCAAGAAACACAAAGGGCTAATAGAGAAGTTCCAGAGGACGACAACAAAGACGGTACTGGAATTAAGAGAACTTGAGTTATAGGGAAAGGCTAGAGAGGCCTTCAATTTGCTCACCATGGAAATGAGAAGAGTGAGGTGTGACCTGACCACAAGTTAGATTTTTTAATATATGATCCATGTTAGGACAGTGAACAGTTCTTTAAGAGATGTGTAAATAGAGGAACCAGGGGACATAACACTAAGGAAGAACCTTGATAAACAAGACATAAAGAAGTACTTCGATGGTGTAAGAATGATGGATGAATGGAATAAACTGAAACAGGATGTGGCCGATGATAATCCAGTACCAAAGGGTAGTTACACATACACACACATATTTCGTATCACCCCTTCGTGAATTCCAATCTGTAGAAAACCTGACAAACAAGAGAACAAAATGTTCGTGAATCTGTGTAACAAAAACCTGCCTGGCTGCCATTGGAAGTTGGGTGGTGGAGGAAGTATTCAGTTATCCACCACAGGTGGAGAATTTATCCTTTTTTTTCGGGGTGGTGAATAGATACCCAGGGTGAGGATTATCTGTTTATGAAGATATCTTTTACATAAGTGAAGCATTGGACTGGATGCGAAGTACAATGAGTTTACGAAGAGCTCTGGTGAACTGTACTATTTGAAAGGAATGTGAAATTAATTTCCTCTGCCTTTTCCATCTCTCTCTCTCTCTCTCTCTCTCTCTCTCTCTCTCTCTCTCTCTCTCTCTCTCTCTCTCTCTCTCTCTCTCTCCCTCCTGATGATCCAGAGGAGTGAGCAGTTGGTCAAAGAATAAAAAGGAAAATAGAGCTAGACTGGAGAGAATTCTTCAGGATAAATAAATCATGCGGGAGTGAGGGAGGCTGGTGCGGGGAGATACGAGGGGAGAGGCCAGGTGTTGAGGGCTCGAGCAGAGGGGAAGGTTAGGGCTGTGTGTTGACCCAGGGCTCAGACGGCAGGGATTACACCTACCTACCTCATCTCCCCCCCCCCCCCCTCTTCCCCATCAGTAAGCTAACTTAACCTAATCCAGCAGCCTTACTTAACCCGATTTAACTCAAACCTAACTTAATCTGCCTTAGCTTAGCCTAACCCATCCTAACCTCAACCACATCTAACCTTAACTTAGTCTTGCTTAACCTAATCTTACCCTAACCTAGCTTAACCAAAGCTAAACTTAACCTAACCTGCCTTAACGTGGCCCACCTTAAGCCCTAACCTAGCTTAACGTAACCTAACTTTAACCCGGGTTAACCTACGCCTGAGGAGTTAAGGTATTGAGGGAAGAGAACGAACGAAGAGGCAGGTCGAGGAGGAAGTCGCGGAGAGAGAGAGAGAGAGAAATGATGAGAAAATAAGATGGATATAAAGAACAAAAACGCAAGAGGAAATATTGAGATGAAACTGGCAACAAAGAAGGAAGGTTAATAGTGACGGGAACAGCTGATGGTAACCTGGGAGGTAGTGACCAGCTGCTGGCTGGTGCTTCACCTCACCACAATCCTGCCAGTCACAGCCTGGCCCTGCCCTGCTTCACCCTGCTCCTATCTCGCCCTTCCTTGCCACATTCGACCCTTCCTCATCCTACGCTTCTCCTCCAAATCCAGTCCTACCCTCCCCAGCTTCACCCAAGACTACCTCACCTTGCGCTCCATCCTGCCCCATCCTATCTTGCCCCTTCACATCATGCTCCACTCCACCCAATTCCACTTTGCCCATTGCTCCTTCCCAATCCACCCCACCTTACCAACCCTCCCCTACCACATCTCATATGGCTTACTAGAGACGGCAGTGCGCTGGCTGCTCAGCGCCCTTAAAACTACGAGGTGGAGAAATACTATCAAGATGTCTCATGCTACTCGCTTGACTTGGCCCACAGTTTGGTCGGGTACATACGTATAAAAGATTTCGTCAAAACGGACGATGGTAAATGTCCTTTGCTTTTTTATTTCCTTTTTTTTTGTGCGTGTCTCTGTCTGTCTGCCTGTCTGTCTGTCTGTCTGTGAAAATGCCAGTGATAATAGGACAGAGGTACAAGTGTTGCCAGTAGATTTTGTAGGGGGAAGGGGGAATTTTTTTGATAAGGTTTAGGTTGTTACTAATATATCTGGTGACCTAGAATGGTCAAGGTAGACGCGTCATTAGGTGACAGCGATACTTTCTACGTGGTTAAGGAACAGGACGAAGCCTTAGGTAGGAAACAGAATCAAAGGGAACAGAAACCGACAATAAATACATTTGAAGTGTTGGGTGACGAAATAGAAGGTGAAGGTAGTCTTACCATTGTCAGGGACTTAGAGATGAAGGGCCGTAGCAGGAGCAGAAGCAACGCGGGAAGGGGAGGCTGTGCTTCCAGAGATGAAGGGCTGTAGCAGATGCAGAAGTAGCGGAGGAAGGGAAGCCGTAGTCCAGGGAGCTGAGCTGGAAGTCTTAACAAGGACAGGTCGTAGTTAAGGACACTGTTGAAGACGGTGTAGTTGTGTTTCTGGCCGGGACGCTGGTGGACCATGGTCCTCACTTGGCACAGATGAACTGTGGTTCTTCCTGCCGTTGGCACAGTGACGAACCACGTTTCCCACTGCCTGCTATCGCAGTGGTGGATTGAGAAACGATCGCTTTACCACTGCAACCACATAGGAAACAATAATTGTTCCAGTGAAATGAGCAGCTGAGTCACAACTGTTTCACTGAACCGGTTCACTGAAACCCAGTTGTTCCGGCGAACCGACTCACAGATGAAACATTTTTCCACCGGACTGATTAGCAGATAACGAGTGATCTGTTTCATTTTAACGTACGATATCGAAGATTACGAAAAGTAGAAGTTACCACTAGGAGTCCTCCGTTAACGTAGACTAGGAGTCTTCTGTTCACGTCAAATAGAATCAGTGTATACATCCTTCACAAAAATCTAAAGTGGAGAATTGTAGCAACGCTCTGAAATGGTGGACTTCCGCGTTTAGGGATGAGAGAGAGAGAGAGAGAGAGAGAGAGAGAGAGAGAGAGAGAGAGAGAGAGAGAGAGAGAGAGAGAGAGAGGAAAAAAAAGTGATTCTTAACTCGGGTTTGGTCGGAGACTATAATCATTTTTCCGCGCGAGCTTCTCATGTCAGTAAAAACAATCGTAGGCGATTTTTATGTTCTTCATCAGACGCACATTTTCCGTGGCGAGAGCTGGACTAGATTTTCCCCGCCAATAACAGGGCTCATAGCGGCGGTGTGTCGGTGCGTGAGGTGGTTTCATAACGTCAGTTGTCCGGGGGGTTTACCCTCGCTGTGCCTTCGTACTCATCCCTCATGACATGATATTGTCTATGCTGATGTTTGCTATGACTCATGCTGTCCCTAAAGCTGGATTTTCTTGGTCGTCTCTTTCTTCTGCTCCTGTCTCTTTATTCGCCCACCTCCTCCGCCTCCTCCTCTTACTCTTCCTCCATGGTCTTCATATTTTCCATTCCCTCCTCCTTTTTTGAGCTTTTCCTATTGATCTTGATTTCTTCGTACAATAATAATCATTGAGATGATCATCGTCAAAATATTATCGTTAAAGTTATTTTCATTTGATATTATTATTATTATTATTATTATTATTATTATTATTATTATTATTATTATTATGATTATTGTTATTATTATTAGTATTATTATTTCCACGTCTTCTCGTTCTGTGTGGGATCACAGGGAAGGATCGCAGGTGAATAGAGATTTTTGTCATGCAGGGAGACACGCACTCCAGCTGCTCTGGTGAGGAAGTTCAGTGAGGGAGACCGTAGCAGTAGTATGTGGGAGGGGAAGAGGTTGTCGTCCCAGAAGGTAATGACCGTCGTGTCTCAGAGCGATGAAGCTCCGCCAGCCATGGGCGACTCGCCTATTGGTTCTCTGACTAGGATCATCTTGACTGTTTTCGGCTTCTTAAATCTCTACGCTCGTCATCATTGGTATCATTGATAATATCATCAATATTATTATTTTAGAATATTATTTATTATTGTATCTATTTTCCATTAAGTATAATCATCAACATCGATTTTTTTTTTCATTTCTTCTACAACATCGATTTTTTTATATATATATTTCTTCTACCTGTTATCAGTCCATCACTTCGATGTGTGTCTAGTCACACAGTAATGACCAGAGGCAGACCAGCTCGTCAGGTTAAGTGTAGAACTATTGTTTGATCTGTCCGTCGTGATATATGGACGGGAACTGATCTCGGGGGAACATTTCCCTCATACCAGGCGGCCGGACCTGTCAAGGTCAGCCTCGTCCCAGCCAAACAAAACCAAATCTGAATTCATCCTCCGACCGATCCGACCAACCGCGTCCGGTTCGAACGTACGAAAAGAGAAGGTTCTGATCCCGTCTTTCTCACACCTTATATCGACAAATCCCCTTCCCCCGCGGCGCACAACCTGCAGTAGTGTGCGTTTATCGTCGGTCAGAGAGATTCCTAGCGCGCTAATATCCACAGACAATTACGTGAGAACATTCAGCAAAAACAGTATCACGTTCCCCCACATCAACTATTCTATCCGGTAACAAAGCTGCATATTACAGACCCACTGATTTGCTATTCTGGACTACAGATATGATGTAAGGTAGCGAAATATATCACAAGTAAGTAAAGGCTAGTATACACAGATACCGACTATATCCGTCTATGTATATGGGAGCAGAGACAAAACTTAAGGCCTGGGTCTCTCTACATGGAGATTGTCACAACGGTCTATGGCTATTTTATAACCTTATTTACATTTTGATTTACCCGTGTATTCCTGTTGCCCCTTCACCGTGTCTTTGATGAGGTAAAGGATAGATGAAAATACTTTGATCCTAAAACCCAATCATCACCTCCACAGCAACCCTCGCTATATCTTGGTTAGGATGTAGCGGCCCGGCTACGCGCGTATCCAGTTGCACTAGTATTACAAAGGCGTAGCCATTCTGTTTCTTTCGTTATCATTTCCATTTAGACTGTGCAGTGTTACAGTAAATATTGGGCAACTTTAAAGTAGATCAAGAATTATAAGGACTATTATTGGCCTAACGGCCTTTCAATCCGTCGGTGTCTTATGGTCCAGCGCCGTTACCATATAGCTTCACCTCCCCTTTGTCATGTTTCTTTCCCTTCTTATTTTTCTCCCTCATTCTTATCTTTCTTTCATTGCCATCCTCTCCATCTTCTTCCAATTTACCTCTCTTCCTTCACGGTTCTATTTTCCCGGTATGATCTTTTCTTTCATTTAAACTTAAGTTTTTCCTCTGAAATTCCTTGTCTTTGATACCTGTAGTTATAAGACATCGTCCTGAGGAAACACTGATCAGTTCTCTCCGTCCCTCTTTCTCTCTCCTTAGGACACAGACTCTTCAGGCCAGAGGGGTGTATGTTAATTAGTGCCCGCCACTCCTTCTGGCCTCCCGATCCTATTACATGGTCTCCTAACAAACTCCCTAGTAAGGCTTCTGTTGACCTGGTAAAGCTATAGAAGGAGACCCCAGGCCTTCCTTTATGAACAGAGGCAGAGTCCGGGTACCTCCCTCGCACCACTGTCATCCATATATCCCCGTCAGGTGGCTTCTCTCTGTAGGGAGAGGGAGAAATAAGACAGTATTCCTGTCTTATTTCCTGGAAACGTACAGTCGCCAACTTCAAACCTCGCCCACAGTATCGGTCGCTGGACGGGGGATATGCGTCAAAGGTAACTACCGCCGCGGGTCGGAAAAACGCTTATTTTTCATAGCGAGTGTTATCATCTACAGGGTCAGCCATAACAATGTCTGTTCCAGTAAGCCTATTCATAACGGGGGGGAAAAAAAGGTGCTCCGGGCCTTGTAAAGGTATCCTAAACAAGCAAACCGTCAGATTCAAGTTCGGTAGTATGTCAAAAGTCTGAAAATGAAACGTTGTAGAATAGCGTGCCCGATGGGAAGAGGTGTATCACAATAAAAACGCCAGGTTTTTCTCCACCGGAGTAGGAGAGCATTTTCCTCGGATTATTTAACCCACTGAACACGACCCTTCAGTCGTGTACTTATTGGTCGTACGGCATGATCACAAACACTGAAATTCATCCTGCAACTAAATAAATAATGGAACACTGAAGCGTCATGAAGGACGAAAACGTGTGTGTGTGAAAAAAGACCTTTTAATCAGCTTGTACACAAAACACTTCATTCTTACAAAACCCAGAACATATCTGGGGCTCAGGCAGATCCAAAGCTAACTCTGGTGTTCTTTTTACACTTCCTTTTTTTTTTTTTTAAAGGATCATTGTCCGACATTTATCCATTTTCCTAGCTCGCACTTCATCCGTGGATCGGTTCACTTTGTTGACGAAAAGTTGTTGCGATATTCAAATTCTTTCAGATATCTGTTCTGACGTGGGGAAAAGATGATTTTCATATTTCACTTGAATATTTTGACAGTCCCTCTGTTGTTGTTACATCCCGGAGAAACTGCGTTATATTCTCCTCTACAAGTGTAAAGTCGATTTATGTACAAAAAGGACAAAAATGGGCGGCAGAAGGTTTTAAAGTAAGGGGAAAATGTGGAATTAATATATTCACACCATTTCAACCATATTCACCCTTCAGCCAGGGTGGTTCGACCCCCTAAGCTCTCTCCCTCCACGAACCCAGTTTACCTCAGCATAACCCAACCAGACTCAACCCAATCCTCTACCCAACACCCAATAGAACAATGTCATTTACCTTGTATCCACGACAGTTTTATATACCATTTATTTACATTATTGTTCGCAGAATAAAATTCACACCGATTACAACCAGTGGGATTGTCGATATATTAATCGTCCCGAATATCATTTAAATTCCATAGAGTACAGATGCATCACTGATGCCAGAATATTCACAAATGACTGCTTCTTTCAATGCTAATCTTTACAGAATTAGTTCTACACTGAAATATTGACCAAATAGCAGAAAATGAAATTAGAAAACTTCAGAAAAAAAAGCATTAACAAGAGAAAAGTCTACGGGAAACCATTGTAAACAATGAAACACTAACAAAAGATCTCAGAATATGAAAATCGACTCGGTTATGGTCCCCGAGGCATTACTAGCCCAAACAGGAACACTAAGAACTCTCCCACTACGTTGTAAAATCTTCCACTGAATCTAAATAATCATCTTTGTTACATGACAAGAGTGATATCATTGTTGGTATTTACATCATTCCAACCACTAGTTTAATATAATGATAAATCCACAAATAGTAACAGCAGGATTTAGAAAATTATCAATAATACACTAAAACTAAAAGCCATATCTTCATCAAGTGTGTCTCACCCGACACCTCTCTACACTCATCACTCTTGCACACCCATCACCCCATTATACCCTTCCACATCTACCACTCCAATATACCCGTACACATCCACCATCCAGTTATAACACAGTACACTCGCCACCCCACTACACCCATCCACACCCACCACCCTATTACACCCATTCACATCTATCATGAATTTGTTTACAAACAGATTGGTCCTGTATATTTAGTTTTGATTACGACAAAGGATAATAAATGGATCGGAAAATCTGACTTGCGTGAAAGTCAGACACTAACATATCGGGGACAGTCATACAAGTGTAAGTGATTTTTAATTCATTATTCTCCTTAGATTAATGATAAGATTAAGTTAGGGGAATTTACCACGGATTTTTCTGTTGGAAATACTGACTTAACATGTTGGATATCACTGCCTTTGCATGCATAAAACATTTGGTGTGAGTATTTACTAGGTATGTGTGCATATATATAGTGTATTTAAGCAACTTTAAAAATCAAGTGAACTTGCGAAGAATTTGGATGTGTTCTTTTCAGTCTGGTTTGTGGCTTTGATTCGGTTTAATCTGAGGCCTGGTGTAAATTCATCATGTATTCTGTTTATGTCTTACTGTTTTACTGGTGCTACTTCACAGGCACCACTCGCATTTAGCAGCGTAACTTCAAGCAGGGGGAGTCCAATAACACCTGTATATATATATATATATATATATATATATATATATATATATATATATATATATATATATATATATATATATATATATATATATATCGATAGATAGATAGATAGATAGATAG
Organism: Panulirus ornatus; assembly: GCF_036320965.1. Classification (NCBI taxonomy): domain Eukaryota; kingdom Metazoa; phylum Arthropoda; class Malacostraca; order Decapoda; family Palinuridae; genus Panulirus; species Panulirus ornatus. The sequence continues at coordinate 21,847,835 of NC_092281.1, read as the reverse complement.
ATAGATAGATAGGTATTACTGAAGCTTTAATTCACACAAATTAGATTCACTAAGTAATGCCTAATTTCACCTTCACTTCACCTGACATAAGCCTATATTCACCAGGCTCAAACTAGTTTTACCTATAGTAGCACCGCTTCATTTAAGGTAACCGAGCTCAACCTAACATAGCCCGGCTTCGCCACCCTTAACCTTTGACTCCTAGCGTCTCATAAATGCAAAGTAAATGGGAGGTCGTTAAGCCCAGGGGCACAAAAGTCCGACTTTTGAGAGCGACTTTATGATCCTTGGATGAAAGGTCGTGGTCTTTCACCCAACGCCATTGTACACAAAGTTGGTAAATTCGTGCTCAAGGTTCATATACTCGTACTCAAGGTTCATATACTCGTACTCAAGGTTCATATACTCGTGCTCAAGGTTCATATACTTGTGCTCAAAGGATTGAAGAGTCGTCCTCAAAGCTTGCAAAAATGTGCTCAAGGTTCGCAAAGTCATAGTGAACGTTCAAGGACTCGTGCTCAAGGATCGTAAAGTTGTACTCTTGGCTCGTAAAGTCTTTCTCGAGGTTCGTAAAGACGTGCTCAAGGTTCGTAAAGTCGTGCTCAGGGTTCGTAAATTCGAGCTCATGGATCGTAAAGTCGGGCATAAGGTTCGTTAAGTCGTGGTGTAGATTCCTAAAGTCGTAAAGTTGTACCACAGCCAATTCATCAGTACCATATTGTACTGGACACAACTACTACACCCTAAATACTATTCAATCCTGTAAATTCTATTTCCAAATGTCCAACATTGTTGCCAACAATATTCCGCCGGTTGCACAACTGACATCAGTTTGAGTAACGATTCAAAACATTTTTTTTTAAACAACAACAATATATTCAAATGAACTGCCATTCGTAATGTATACAACACTGTTAACAAATAACACAGTGAAAAATTAAGCCAAGATACACGTATTTTCCGAGAGTAAACCAGCGTGGATAAAAAGGGTATATGCCAGCCTGACTGGGGGCCCCACCGACACTAACAATGACTTCACGTTTTTGCCGGAGTTTAAGCGGCCGCGCTCGCCACCCCGCCATCAAACAGTGATGTACCGCACACTATAATGTAAAATTAAAATCGCTACACCAACATGTTTTAGCGAGGCCTCTCCGGCGCGCGGGGGGGAAATTTGCATTTTTACTTTGGTAGAGAGTACGGAGGAAAGAGGGGTAGAAGAGAGAGGAACACACACACACACACACACACACACACACACGGACACGAATAATCATGGTTTGCGCCTGACCTTCATTGGAACGGAACACTAGAACGACAGTAGAATATATATATATATATATATATATATATATATATATATATATATATATATATATATATACATATATATATATATATATATATATATATATATATATATATATATATATATATATATATATATGTATGTGAGAAATACTTAGAAAAGCAAATGGATTTGTATGTAGCATTTATGGATCTGGAGAAGGCATATGATAGAGTTGATAGAGATGCTCTGTGGAAGGTATTAAGAATATATGGTGTTGGAGGCAAGTTGTTAGAAGCAGTGAAAAGTTTTTATCGAGGATGTAAGGCATGTGTACGTGTAGGAAGAGAGGAAAGTGATTGGTTCTCAGTGAATGTAGGTTTGCGGCAGGGGTGTGTGATGTCTCCATGGTTGTTTAATTTGTTTATGGATGGGGTTGTAAGGGAGGTAAATGCAAGAGTCCTGGAAAGAGGGGCAAGTATGAAGTCTGTTGGGGATGAGAGAGCTTGGGAAGTGAGTCAGTTGTTGTTCGCTGATGATACAGCGCTGGTGGCTGATTCATGTGAGAAACTGCAGAAGCTGGTGACTGAGTTTGGTAAAGTGTGTGGAAGAAGAAAGTTGAGAGTAAATGTGAATAAGAGCAAGGTTATTAGGTACAGTAGGGGTGAGGGTCAAGTCAATTGGGAGGTGAGTTTGAATGGGGAAAAACTGGAGGAAGTGAAGTGTTTTAGATATCTGGGAGTGGATCTGTCAGCGGATGGAACCATGGAAGCGGAAGTGGATCATAGGGTGGGGGAGGGGGCGAAAATTTTGGGAGCCTTGAAAAATGTGTGGAAGTCGAGAACATTATCTCGGAAAGCAAAAATGGGTATGTTTGAGGGAATAGTGGTTCCAACAATGTTGTATGGTTGCGAGGCGTGGGCTATGGATAGAGATGTGCGCAGGAGGGTGGATGTGCTGGAAATGAGATGTTTGAGGACAATGTGTGGTGTGAGGTGGTTTGATCGAGTAAGTAACGTAAGGGTAAGAGAGATGTGTGGAAATAAAAAGAGCGTGGTTGAGAGAGCAGAAGAGGGTGTTTTGAAATGGTTTGGGCACATGGAGAGAATGAGTGAGGAGAGATTGACCAAGAGGATATATGTGTCGGAGGTGGAGGGAACGAGGAGAAGAGGGAGACCAAATTGGAGGTGGAAAGATGGAGTGAAAAAGATTTTGTGTGATCGGGGCCTGAACATGCAGGAGGGTGAAAGGAGGGCAAGGAATAGAGTGAATTGGAGTCATGTGGTATACAGGGGTTGACGTGCTGTCAGTGGATTGAATCAAGGCATGTGAAGCGTCTGGGGTAAACCATGGAAAGCTGTGTAGGTATGTATATTTGCGTGTGTGGACGTGTGTATGTACATGTGTATGGGGGGGGGGGTTGGGCCATTTCTTTCGTCTGTTTCCTTGCGCTACCTCGCAAACGCGGGAGACAGCGACAAAGTATAAAAAAAAAAAAAAAAAAAAAAAAAAAAAAAAAAATATATATATATATATATATATATATATATATATATATATATATATATAATCGTCTGGGGTAAACCATGGAAAGTTCTGTGGAGCCTGGATGTGGAAAGGGAGCTGTGGTTTCGGTGCATTATTACATGACAGCTAGAGACTGAGTATGAACGAATGGGGCCTTTGTTGTCCTTTCCTAGCGCTACCTCGCACACGTGAGGGGGGAGGGGGTTGTTATTCCATGTGTGGCGAGGTTGCGATGGGAATGAATAAAGGCAGACAGTATGAATTATGTACATGTGTATATATGTATATGTCTGTGTGTGTATATATATGTGTACATTGAGATGTATAGGTATGTATATTTGCGTGTGTGGACGTGTACGTATATACATGTGTATGTGGGTGGGTTGGGCCATTCTTTCGTCTGTTTCCTTGCGCTACCTCGCTAACGCGGGAGACAGCGACAAAGCAAAATATATATATATATATATATATATATATATATATATATATATATATATATATATATATATATATATATATATACTATTCGCAATTTCCCGCGTTAGCGAGGTAGCGTTAAGAACAGAGGACTGAGCCTTTGAGGGAATATCATCACTTGGCCCCTCTTCTCTGTTCCTTCTTTTGGAAAATTAAAAATGAGAGGGGAGGATTTCCAGCCCCCGCTGTCTTCCCTTTTAGTCGCCTTCTACGACATGCAGGGAATACATGGGAAGTATTTTTTCTCCCCGATCCCCAGGGATGATATATATATATATATATATATATATATATATATATATATATATATATATATATATATATATATATATATATATATATATATATATATATTGGAAAGGATCACAGTTCTGCGCGTGATCAAGTATATTCCTATGAGTCCACGCGGAAAATGAAACACGATAAGTTCCCAAGTGCACTTTCGTGTAATAATCAAATCATCAGGGGAGACACAAGAGAGAAATATAACAGTCAGTTGATATACAACGAAGAGACGTAGCTAGGACGCCATTTGGTAAACATGCGATTGTCCAAGACAGACAACGAGCGTATCATAAGCTTATTATGTGGACAAGAAAGTGAATTGTTTAAAAATTTCTTCAACAATAAAGTTATCCAATTTATACAGACCATCACTAATATTAAGATGAAAATTTACAAACATTTCTCCCCTTACTTAACAATTTAGTGCCTTCCATCAAATTTACTCTAGAAAATGAAAATAATGGTATGTTAACATTTTTAGATTGCATGATCCATAGGCAAGGAAACAAGTTTAAGTTTAGCATATACAGACAACCTACCAATGTACGCTCATATATCCATTATTACTCATCTCAACATGACAGAGTTAAATTATCATCATTTCAATTTATGTTCCTTAAGGCATTACGTATTTGCAGTTTGATGATGAGTTTGAGAAGATATAGTCTATTGGATCTAAGTTAAAGTACCCTAGATCTTTCATTGATAAATCCCTTAAGTTAACAAAGAAATCATTTTATAGAGTTGAGTCCAAACCTCCCATTGACGCCAAGAATCTTTTAGTTCTCCCTTTTAATAATGATTTTACTTCCCATGTTGCTTAAATCCTTTAATGTAAATGTTGCCTTCAGCAACAGTAATACTATAAAGAATATCTTAATCAGGAACTCAACAGAAAATTCTCCTGGGTGCATCTATAAAGTGCCATGTAGAAAGTATAAGTTTTATGTTGGGCAGACTGGTAAGGATCTTTCTGTAAGACTTAAGCAACATAAATATAGTATAAGAACGGGACAAGAATCAAATGCCTTGTTTAATCACGTTAAAAACTATGATCATTGTATTGACTGAAGTAATGCCACCTCATTTATTAACTCCAGTACCACGAGAAACATCATTGAATCTTCTATTATGAAATACACAAAGAATTAAAATAATATTAGTGATGGTCTATATAAGTTGGATAACTTTATTGTTGATAAAATTTGTAAACAATTCCCTTTCTTGTCCACATAATAAGTTTATGATACGCTCGTTGTCTGTCTTGGACAATCGCATGTTTACCAAATGGCGTCCTAGCTACGTCTCTTCGTTGTATATCAACTGACTGCTATATTTCTCTCTTGTGTCTCCCCTGATGATGCGATTATTACACGAAAGTCCACTTGGGAACTTATCTTGTTTCATTTTCCCCGTGGACTCATAGGAATATATATATATATATATATATATATATATATATATATATATATATATATATATATATATATATATATATATATATATATATATGTATATATATATATATATATATATATATATATATATATATATATATATATATATATATATATATATATATATTGATACCCCGGTCATGGCCACCTTGGTTTGAAAGTAACAGTGAAGAGTATGAGAAAAAGAACACAAATGAAATTAATTTGAGCTCCTCATGTTTTTGTGGACCTGATTCTTGAAGGTGGGCTAGTTGGGTGAAGAGGAAAAGAAAGAAGGGAATTCCACAGTATCGCTGTTCACACCACTGTGGCTGGGACGGACGCAGGCAGCTTATGTGAGAAGTGACCGAAAAGATAACTGGAGAATTGAAAAAGGGCAGCTGGGAAGAAACCCACCCCAGATATGCGACCAGTACTCGATGCTCGGAGACTCCTGTAGATAAGGAGCAGTCCACAGTCATCCCAGCTGTTCATTCTCTCTATTGGTAGTTTGCCGATGAATTATGTAATTGTAGCGTTAACGTGATGGCTGTGCTGTCTCAGATAACATAGAATTTTATCAAGGAAGTGAGAGTTAATGACAATGTCGAAGACCACGAGACAGCAGCAGTGAGAGCGATCAGGGAGTAGTCAGTCAGACGGGCTAAGACATTCTACTTTCTTAATAATAGTCTTCTGCCCCGAGGTATACTTCCAGCAAGAAGGATTGGAGAGCCTCGTGGCTCGTGTATTCATTAAAGCTGAATGTAGGCCATTGTCACTGTTGATGTGGCTGTTTCCAGATAAATCCCCTGAATTATAGCACGACTGGAAACGCAAGACTACCAGCTGGGATAGTGGAAAATGAGAAGCATAAGTCCTAGGCTGCAGCACCCATGGCTTTATTAGAATTTCAGCAAGAGAGATCAGCAAATTGAAAAGGACACAATAAGACGGAAACTAGTGTTGCCTATGCGAATGTATTTTCCTCCAGCACTGACATCCTTAACTCTACCAGTAAGAGGTCAGTCTTCTCTAGCTGACAGAGTAGGTTGTAGTGTTTATTCGTCCATCATTAAGCTTGCTTACAACACACCATCCTCAACTGCGTGAACATCTCAACAGAATGAAGTAAGGCAAGTTCGAACATTAGGTGATATTACTAAGTACAAAATATTAAACGATGTAAAAGAGGTTATATTTTGGACAGTTAATATCGCCTGCACAGCCATTATTTCAAAATCGGTTGCTATATTAGCCGCGATTACGACCAACAAACAGTCACCATGAAATCGTCTCTGCAATTGTTTAACTTATGTCGCTAACGATACATAAGAGGGTCTGTTGTGTTATTCACATCTATTAAGTCAATATTTTACAATAATTGTTTCTTCGCTTTGCAGTAAAAGTTAAAATGCGATTTCATCTTATTTCTTATAGAATATTAGATTTGTGGTGAAACTATTTAATATTCATTAACGAATGTCATACGCCGGAGAGTGAATTGGAAACATGTCGCGTCTCTCAGGTAAATATTTGGAAGTAAGTGTTTGAAGCCTTCTTTTACTTCAGGACATTGATGAATATACGTTTTCTTTTTTTTTTCTTTTTTCAGGAATGAAGGCCAGCTGCAAGAGTCACAGTCTCCGAATCAAGAGTGTAAAGTTATCTCCACGTCACATGAAGATATTAATCACACACATCTTATCGGGAAGACGTAGGGAATGGAGCGAGTGTCAGGCGTAGGAAAGATGGGGGTGGAGGTGCTTGACTCCGCCAAGAGCTGTCACAAGACCATGTGGCACATTTATACTATCATACATCCACTGTCCTCCTCACCAGGTAAGCCTCGTTTTGTCTCATCCTGCGTCATAAACTTTCTTGAAATTGAGTGGGTTAAACTTTTTTCTTTATGATTCTTCACAACATGCAGTCTTATATATATATATATATATATATATATATATATATATATATATATATATATATATATATATATATATTCATACATATTCACGATTTCCCGCGTTAGCGAGGTAGCGTTGAAAACAGAGGACTGAGCCTAAGGGGTAAAATCCTCACTTGACTCTCTTCTTTGTTCTTTCTTTTGGAAAAGTAAAAACCGGAGGGGAAGATTCCCAGCCCCCTAGTCCCACTCCTTTTAGTCGCCTTCTGTGACACGCAGGGAATACGTAGGAAGTGTTCTTTCTCCCCTATCCCCAGGGATAATATATATATATATATATATATATATATATATATATATATATATATATATATATATATATAGATAGATAGATAGATAGATAGATAGATATAGATAGATAGATAGATAGATAGATATAAGAAGTTAGCCAATAAAAGGAAGGCCGTTCTCCTAGATGTGGCTGTGGATTATGAGACTTTACAAAATGAACTTAAGAGTGATGAAAATAAAGAAGAAACACATTCAACAAGCTTAACTTTAACGTCCGACTCAGTAACGAGGTGGTCTGCTGGAGCATCGGCAACGAATGTTTTCATATATGCAACTTTGGTCGCGTGATTGAGTCCCTTGTCGAACTCGCCAAGAATCACCACGACATATCCGAAGTGACGTGTACGAGTGTGTTACAACTCTGAATTTGCAGTCGCTCACTTGGACAAAGGACTTCAGATGATTAACGATGACTACAAACTCCTTCTTCAGGAGAAAGAAAATGAACTCATTCTTCGTGAATGAGGCCGAAAATCAGATCACAAATTTGCGAACAGATCCTGAATTTGGAATAATAATTAAAGAGCAACACGGCTCGGGTTCGACTCCAAAATGGATCCTGGCGCGAAGTGTTTCGTCTCTCTGAAAGAAGCAGAAAAGAATAAAGATTGTGCTGATGATCCATGCGAAATACGAGATCCAGAACTTCTCAAATAGAGGTCATGCAACCATCACACTAGCTGGGATGAGGGCCACACCTCAACGACCCAGTGCAGCAGGTCGTGAGGAAAGGAAAACATTATACAGAACACACCATTTCTGAAGGCCTGATAATTGTGAGGAATCTACCATCAGAGGAGATAAATGTGGCTAGTCAGAACCTCTGATCCACTGAAAATAAAAAAAAAGACATGGCAGTGATTTATATAATATTATTGCTTCTAAGAATAACGTCACCTGATACAGCACATTAACTATTAACCAACGTGTAAAATGGTTTCTTCCCTGTCCGTTCCATGATGGCAACTTGCATGTGGTTCATTCATAATTCTACTGTGGTCCGGACAGCGAAATGTCACAGGTGATGCAGTATACAACGTAGTACCAGCCCTTGCATGCGTATGTATAGTCGTATGTATACGGATGTATATGTGTACAAGGAAGATACAGGTACATGTACTTAGGGCAAATTATTTACAAGACACATCTAAGCCGTAGCTTCCCGGTACCAGTTACTCCTCTCCTCAGGCTATCCATCTTCCCCGCGTCTCAGGGTCAGCACAGAGACCCAGAGCTCTGAGCCCAATAATGCAGCACCTACCAAGTGGACGACCGACCATCAGTAGCCGGCCGGCTGGCTCCCTTCATGACCCGACTGCCCGTGGAAAGATTCACTCCCAGCAGACCCTCTGCGGGAATCCATCAAAATCCTCTTCTGATCTTTCTCTCTCCGTGCTTCGTGATGGTTTACTAATGCCTCAAAGTCAGGGACGTGCCCGCCATTATAAACGCCGATATTCACTGTCTACTCCTGACAGAGGTCGAAAGAGAGTCCAGAAAAAGAGTTCCAGTATTGGAAGAATGGTCCAAAGTCTGGACAGAGGTTTCCAGTGGGCTTCCGGTCGAGCGCGCGGACTGGATTGGGTTCGTTAGCGCGTGGGTGACCAGTCCAGCGGAAGACTAAGGAGCAGAGCGCCCGGAATAACAAAATGATCCTCATGTATAGCCTAGCTCTCGCTGCCTTGAAACTCTTGGGAACGTTTAGGTGAATTGTGTTCCTTGGTGTATGTAATGTGACAGAAGAACACAGGTGCATTCTGGAACAGGTTGTCCTTGTCGAGTTTGAAACAACACTCACTGGAGTCAAAATGATATGGTAATATAAGCGTCGGTTTTTCTCTTTACGGACGATTGTCTTAGAAAACAACATTTGCGATTGTGCAGCTTTATGCCATACAGTCAAATACCATCATGTGTTCATACTGCAAGGTGTGAAATGCCACGAAATCCTGGGAAAAATCAGACTTACATTGTCACTTTGCACATATGATTTCCATATATGACACAATTTGTACCTCACGAAAGACGTAAGTACACATACTTAACAACCACATTCTTTAAGAAAAATAGAGTAAGAGCAGCTAATTAGACAAAGGTTTTCAGAAGGGAGAATTATAGAGGATAATGTACTGTGAAGATATGCGAGGAAGTGAATAACAAGTTCAAAATTGTTTTCACAGTGGAAGACGCTATAGCCTCTATACCAGTGATGTGGTACTGGGAGGAGGTCTTAGAAAGTACTGAAACTGCAAAAAAATCTAGAAACAAATTGGTAAAGGACCTTGATCCATAAAAGACTTACGGTGTTTCTTCATTACGTGCTGGTGTGCAAATGCTGTGGCATGGAAGTGGACTAAAAGAGTGTGGTCTTTAAAGCACTGGAAAAGATCATCAGGAGGCAAATGGACGACCTCTTGCAAATGAGAAACCACCTCGTGTGCAAATGCTGTGGCATGGAAGTGGACTAAAAGAGTGTGGTCTTTAAAGCACTGGAAAAGATCATCAGGAGGCAAATGGACGACCTCTTGCAAATGAGAAACCACCTCACTGGGAGAGAACGTGGATTTATGAAACAAAAGTCGTTCGCAAAAATCTTAGGCTCTATATAAGAGTGAACGTTTAAGACAAAAGAAAGGGATGGTTGGATTGTCTGGAATCTTTACTGCCAGACAACATTTGACACATATGAGGTCGTAAGGACGAAAACTACCTTAGTGGCATGGAACATCGGGCTCATAGCAAGGGTGGCCTTTCGAAGAGGGTTGAGGTTGCCAATGGCGTACCGCAGAGCTCGGTCTTGGGACTGATGTTCTTCTTAACCTATATAAATTACGCACCAGAAGAAATGAATTTATATACCTGGATACGCTTGCAGATGATGGCAAAAACATAAGGGATGTAAAATGTTATGAGGATTGCATCACCATCTTACATGGGACCTAAGCGAACTAGTGAATACTCACAATGTTTTATGGTTGCTGGGGTGAGCGATAACCGAGAGAGGTAAATACTCATAATTTCAACTTATTAACCTTACTAACATAGAACTATTAAAAAAAAAGTTTTTGGTAACAGAATCAGGAACATTTGATTTCAGTTCATTTAAAATGTGTTGATTTCAGAAAAATACCTGAAAACGTTCCATCACGTCAAGTTTCCATGTGACAACGTTATGCAGACTCGTACTTTAACATTCATGATGTATTCGTGTTCATGTTCAGTATGAACAGTTTGTAGTATGGTTCTCAAAGTGACAACCACTCCTCTTTATGCTAGGACTTAGGTCAAAATAACCCTATTTACATTTCAGTGTACAGTTGCTCCGCCGTTGCTAACAAATCCGTTCTCCATGCTCATCACTGACTGCCGGTATACTTGTTTTCAGGGGAAAATCCAGATTAGACTACGAATTTTGAGAAGCATTCGGCATCCAACACGTTTACAGTTATCTAATAAGTTAGGCATTGTCGACATGTATTTGTCTGCTTTTCTGTTTCAACAGAAATATTTGGTAACCTTATTGAAGGACTGAGAAGCTGCTTATTCAGTATTTTTCACCTTAGAGATGATATTCAGGATCAGCTGAAATCATCTGATCTGTGGACCTTTCTTTCAATTTGGCATTACTAAGTTTAGGAAACTTTTCCTGCAGGTGGCTGTAACATTTACCCTTTTTGTGTAAAGCTTCAACCAAAATTTTCACCATAAAGCTTAGTCAGTTAGTAGCGGTAAGAGAAAAATCTTGGTGGGTACTGCTAATGGAATATGCTTCGCTTTTTTTTTTTTTCCTCTCCTGGGATGAGATCTCTTCTTTCGGGTCACTCTTTCACTGCATTGTGCCTTGCAATATCTCGACTATCCCAGAGAAAGCAACGATGTTTGGTAAAACTCCCTTGCCATTCTTATATCTCCACAGACGTTCCGTTGAGGCTCGTTGTACTTTGTAGCCTTAAGAAGTAAAGTCATGCTTTCGTGGGTGTCTTTCATATCAACATTGTGTGCTAATGAAATACTTTCCCCTCCTCCTTTTATGCAGTAGAACTACTTTTAAACTGGTTTTTGAAGAGTCAGTGAATAGACGCCATTCACAGGAGTCACACTCGATACCTTGCGCGTGCATAGGGCCATTGATACTGTAGACACAAATGGAATAAATAAAGAGGATAGTATTTGGTTACGTCTTATGGAAACAAAAATTCGAGTTCCTTCAGGTTAAAGATTCCACTGTTATAATCGCGACTCGAGAAGCTCATCATCTTTCTGCTTTGATAGGTTTAGATCACGAATTAGGTCACTCAGTCCCTTTTGGTTAATCAGATGTGATGTCTTATTGTCTCTTGCTGATGGAGGATGGAAAGCGGCATCGTCTAGTGATTCTGAACTTGGTAGCTGCTGGTTCTGCCATCCAGTCATCCTGGTGGAATTGGAATTAGTAATCCACCGAGTGGAACAGGCTTGACTGCAGTAAGCCATGTCGGAATAATGAATAAGATTTTTTTTTTCTGGTTGAGAACCCTGATACTTTACTGTGAGGGAGAAGCAAGTAGCAAGTGGTCTTTCACCTCCCCCTACACCATGACAAATACGAAGGGCTTTGATTGCCGCTTGCCACTGACCCAGACTTGTTGCATTTGAAATACGACTTATGTTTGTGACAGTTTTTTTCTCGGTTACGGAGTTTGCACACCCAAAACAGCAAAAAAAAAAAAAAGTATGTAATCTTTATCATTCCTGAATGCGGTCGGTGGGCTGTTTTGCTAAAATAGTGAATCTTCGACACAACAAAAGCTGTGCGGGTTATTCAAAGAGACAAAATCTTTTGTGGTTCCCTAGATTACATAACTAATATTTATGTATATCTATTTTGTTTTGTCGCTGTCTCCCGCGTTTGCGAGGTAGCGCAAGGAAACAGACGAAAGAAATGGCCCAACCCACCCCCATACACATGTATATACATACACGTCCACACACGCAAATATACATACCCATACATCTCAATGTACACATATATATACACATACATATATACACATGCACACAATTCACACTGTCTGCCTTTATTCATTCCTATCGCCACCTCGCCACACAATGGAATAACATCTCCCTCCCCCCTCATGTGTGCGAGGTAGCACTAGGAAAAGACAACAAAGGCCCCATTCGTTCACACTCAGTCTCCAGCTGTCATGCAATAATGCCCGAAACCACAGCTCCCTTTCCACATCCAGGCCCCACACAACTTTCCACGGTTTACCCCAGACGCTTCACATGCCCTGATTCAATCAATTGACAGCACGTCGACCCCGGTATACCACATCGATCCAATTCACTCTATTCCTTGCCCACCTTTCACCCTCCTGCATGTTCAGGCTCCGATCACTCAAAATCTTTTTCACTCCATCTTTCCACCTCGAATGTGGTCTCCCACTTCTCCTCGTTCCCTCCACCTCTGACACAGATATCTTCTTAGTCAATCTTTCCTTACTTATTCTTTCCATGTGACCAAACCATTTCAAAACACCCTCTTCTGCTCTCTCAGCCACACTCTATTTATTACCACACATCTCTCTTACCCTATTATTACTTATTCGATCAAACCACCTCACATCACATATTGTCCTCAAACATCTCCGCACAGCTCTATCTTTAGACCACGCCTCGCTACCATATAACATTTTTGGAACCACTATTCCTTCAAACATACCCATTTTTGCTTTCCGAGATAATGTTCTCGACTTCCACACATTCTTCAGCGCTCCCAGAATTTTCACCCCTTCCCCCACCCTATGATTCACTTCCGCTTCCATGGTTCCATCCGCTGCCAAATCCACTCCCAGATATCTAAAACACTTCACTTCCACCAGTTTTTCTCCATTCAAACTTACCTCCCAATTGACTTGTCCCTCAACCCTACTGTACCTAATAACCTTGCTCTTATTCACATTTACTTTCAGCTTTCTTCTTTCACGCACTTTACCAAACTCAGTCACCAGCTACTGCAGTTTCTCACCCGAATCAGCCACCAGCGCTGTATCATCAGCGAACAACAACTGACTCACTTCCCAAGCTCTCTCATCCACAACAGACTGCACACTTGCCCCTCTTTCTAAAACTCTTGCATTCACCTCCCTAACAACCCCATCCATAAACAAATTAAACAACCATGGAGACATCACACACCCCTGCCGCAAACCTACATTCACTGAGAACCAATCACTTTCCTCTCTTCCTACACGTACACATGCCTTACATCCTCGATAAAAACTTTTCACTGCTTCTAACATCTTTCCTCCCACACCATATATTCTTGATAACTTCCACAGAGCATCTCTATCAACTCTGTCATATGCCTTCTCCAGATCCATAAATGCTACATACAAATCCATTCGCTTTTCTAAGTATTTTTCACATACACTCTTCAAAGCAAACACCTGATCCACACATCCTCTACCACTTCTGAAACCACACTGCTCTTCCCCAATCTGATGCTCTGTATATGCCTTCACCCTCTCAGTCAATACCCTCCCATATAATTTCCCAGGAATACTCAACAAACTTATACCTCTGTTATTTGAGCACTCACTTTTATCCCCTTTGCCTTTGTGCAATGGAACTATGCACGCATTTCGACAATCCTCAAGCACGTCACCAAGAGTCATACATACATTAAATAACCTTACCAACCAGTCAACAATACAATCACCCCCTTTTTTAGTAAAGTCCACTGCAATACCACCCAAACCGACTGCCTTGCCGGCTTTCATCTTCCGCAAAGCTTTTACTACCTCTTCTCTGTTTACCAAATTGTTCTCCCTAACACTCTCACTTTGCACACCACCTCGACCAAAACACCCTATATCTGCCACTCTATTATCAAACACATTCAACAAACCTTCAAAATACTCACTCCATCTCCTTCTCACATCACCACTACTTCTTATCACCTCCCCATTAGCCCCCTTCACTGATGTTCCCATTTATTCCCTTGTCTTACGCACTTTATTTACCTCCTTTCAAAACATCTTTTTATTCTCCCTAAAATTCAATGATACTCTCTCACCCCAACTCTCATTTGCCCTCTTTTTAACCTCTTGCACCTTTCTCTTGACCTCCTGCCTCTTTCTTTTATACATCTCCCAGCCATTTGCATTATTTCCCTGCAAAAACTGTCCAAATGCCTCTCTCATCTCTTTCACTGATAATCTTACTTCTTCATCCCACAACTCACTACCCTTTCTTATCTGCCCACCTCCCACGCTTCTCATGCCACAAGCATCTTTTGCGCAAGCCATCACTGCTTCCCTGAATACATCCCATTCCTCCCCCACTCCCCTTACGTCCTTTGTTCTCACCTTTTCCATTCTGTACTCCGTCTCTCCTGGTACTTCCTCACACAAGTCTCCTTCCCAAGCTCACTTACTCTCACCACTCTTTTCACCCCTCCTTACATAATCGCCATTTCCTGCGTTAGCAAGGTAGCGTTAAGAACAGAGGACCAAGCCTTGGAGGGAATATCCTCACTTGACCCCTTCTCTATTCCCTCTGGGATAATTAAAAACGGGAGGGGAGGATTTTCAGCCAACCGCTCTATCCCCTTTTAGTCGCCTTCTACGACACGCAGGATAAACGTGGAAAGTATTCTTTTTCCCCTATCCCCAGGGAAAATATCTTTTTTTTTTTTTGTCGCTGTCTCCCGCGTTTGCGAGGTAGCGCAAGGAAACAGATGAAAGAAATGGCCCAACCCACCCCCATACACATGTGTACACATACGTCCACACACGCAAATATACATACCTACACAGCTTTCCATGGTTTACCCCAGACGCTTCACATGTCCTGATTCAATCCACTGACAGCACGTCAACCCCGGTATACCACATTGATCCAATTCACTCTATTCCTTGCCCTCCTTTCACCCTCCTGCATGTTCAGGCCCCGATCACACAAAATCTTTTTCACTCCATCTTTCCACTTACAATTTGGTCTCCCACGTCTCCTCGTTCCCTCCACCTCCGACACATATATCCTCTTGGTCAGTCTTTCCTCACTCATTCTCTCCATGTGCCCAAACCATTTCAAAACACCCTCTTCTACTCTCTCAACCACGCTCTTTTTATTTCCACACATCTCTCTTACCCTTACGTTACTCACTCGATCAAACCACCTCACACCACACATTGTCCTCAAACATCTCATTTCCAGCACATCTATCCTCCTGCGCACAACTCTATCCATAGCCCACGCCTCGCAACCATACAACATTGTTGGAACCACTATTCCTTCAAACATACCCATTTTTGCTTTCCGAGATAATGTTCTCGACTTCCACACATTCTTCAAGGCTCCCAGGATTTTCGCCCCCTCCCCCACCCTATGAACCACTTCCGCTTCCATGGTTCCATCCGCTGCCAGATCCACTCCCAGATATCTAAAACACTTTACTTCCTCCAGTTTTTCTCCATTCAAACTTACCTCCCAGTTGACTTGACCCTCAACCCTACTGTACCTAATTACCTTGCTCTTATTCACATTTACTCTTAACTTTCTTCTTTCACACACTTTACCAAACTCAGTCACTAGCTTCTGCAGTTTCTCACATGAATCAGCCACCAGCGCTGTATCATCAGCGAACAACAACTGACTCACTTCCCAAGCTCTCTCATCCCCAACAGACTTCATACTTGCCCCCTCTTTCCAAAACTCTTGCATTCACCTCCCTAACAACCCCATCATAAACAAATTAAACAACCATGGAGACATCACACACCCCTGCCGCAAACCTACATTCACTGAGAACCAATCACTTTCCTCTCTTCCTACACGTACACATGCCTTACATCCTCGATAAAAACTTTTCACTGCTTCTAACAACTTGTCTCCCACACCATATATTCTTAATACCTTCCACAGAGCATCTCTATCAACTCTATCATATGCCTTCTCCAGATCATAAATGCTACATACAAATCCATTTGCTTTTCTAAGTATTTCTCACATACATTCTTCAAAGCAAACACCTGATCCACACATCCTCTACCATTTCTGAAACCACACTGCTCTTCCCCAATCTGATGCTCTGTACATGCCTTCACCCTCTCAATCAATACCCTCCCATATAATTTACCAGGAATACTCAACAAACTTATACCTCTGTAATTTGAGCACTCCCTCTTATCCTCTTTGCCTTTGTACAAAGGCACTATGCACGCATTCCGCCAATCCTCAGGCACGTCACCATGAGTCATACATACATTAAATAACCTTACCAACCAGTCAATAATACAGTCACCCCTTTTTATATATATATATATATATATATATATATATATATATATATATATATATATATATATATATATATATATATATCCCTGGGGATAGGGGAGAAAGAATACTTCCCACGTATTCCCTGCGTGTCGTAGAAGGCGACTAAAAGGGGAGGGAGCGGGGGGCTGGAAATCTTCCCCTCTCGTTTTTTTTTTTAATTTTCCAAAACAAGGAACAGAGAAGGGGGCCAGGTGAGGATATTCCCTCCAAGGCCCAGTCCTCTGTTCTTCTCTGTTCCTTCTTTTGGAAGAAAAAAGAAAAAAAAAAAAAAAAAAAAAAACGAGAGGGGAGGATTTCCAGCCCCCCGCTCCCTTCCCTTTTAGTCGCCTTCTACGACACGGAGGGAATACGTGGGAAGTATTCTTTCTCCCCTATCCCTATATATATATATATATATATATATATATATATATATATTATCCTTGATTGCCTTGGTTGAGGTGGCGTGCAAAGTGAGAAGGTTAGTGAAAATGATTTGGTAAACAGAGAAGAGGTAGTAAAAGCTTTGCGGAAGATGAAAGCCGGCAAGGCAGCAGGTTTGGATGGTATTGCAGTGGAATTTATTAAAAAAGGGGGTGACTGTATTATTGACTGGTTGGTAAGGTTATTTAATGTATGTATGACTCATGGTGAGGTGCCTGAGGATTGGCGGAATGCGTGCATAGTGCCATTGTACAAAGGCAAAGGGGATAAGAGTGAGTGCTCAAATTTCAGAGGTATAAGTTTGTTGAGTATTCCTGGTAAATTATATGGCAGGGTATTGATTGAGAGGGTGAAGGCATGTACAGAGCATCAGATTGGGGAAGAGCAGTGTGGTTTCAGAAGTGGTAGAGGATGTGTGGATATATATATATATATATATATATATATATATATATATATATATATATATATATATATATACATATATATATATATATATATATTATTTATATTATTTTTTTATTATACTTTGTCGCTGTCTCCCGCGTTTGCGAGGTAGCGCAAGGAAACAGACGAAAGAAATGGCCCAACCCCCCCCATACACATGTATATACATACGTCCACACACGCAAATATACATACCTACACAGCTTTCCATGGTTTACCCCAGACGCTTCACATGCCTTGATTCAATCCACTGACAGCACGTCAACCCCGGTATACCACATCGATCCAATTCACTCTATTCCTTGCCCTCCTTTCACCCTCCTGCATGTTCAGGCCCCGATCACACAAAATCTTTTTCACTCCAACTTTCCACCTCCAATTTGGTCTCCCTCTTCTCCTCGTTCCCTCCACCTCCGACACATATATCCTCTTGGTCAATCTTTCCTCACTCATTCTCTCCATGTGCCCAAACCACTGGAGAGAATGAGTGAGGAAAGATTGACCAAGAGGATATATGTGTCGGAGGTGGAGGGAACTTTTTCGCTGTCTCCCGCATTAGCGAGGTAGCGCAAGGAAACAGACGAAAGAATGGCTCAACCCACCCACATACACATCTATATACATAAACGCCCACACATGCACATATACGTACCTATAAATTCCACCGTATACATACATATACATACACAGACATATACATATATACACATGTACATATTTAAATGGGGAGGTGATAACAAGTAGCGGTGATGTGAGAAGGAGATGGAATGAGTATTTTGAAGGTTTGTTGAATGTGTCTGATGACAGAGTGGCAGATATAGGGTGTTTTGGTCGAGGTGGTGTGCAAAGTGAGAGGGTTAGGGAAAATGATTTGGTAAACAGAGAAGAGGTAGTAAAAGCTTTGCGGAAGATGAAAGCCGGCAAGGCAGCAGGTTTGGATGGTATTGCAGTGGAATTTATTAAAAAAGGGGGTGACTGTATTGTTGACTGGTTGGTAAGGTTATTTAATGTATGTATGACTCATGGTGAGGTGCCTGAGGATTGGCGGAATGCGTGCATAGTGCCATTGTACAAAGGCAAAGGGGATAAGAGTGAGTGCTCAAATTACAGAGGTATAAGTTTGTTGAGTATTCCTGGTAAATTATATGGGAGGGTATTGATTGAGAGGGTGAAGGCATGTACAGAGCATCAGATTGGGGAAGAGCAGTGCGGTTTCAGAAGTGGTAGAGGATGTGTGGATCAGGTGTTTGCTTTGAAGAATGTATGTGAGAAATACTTAGAAAAGCAAATGGATTTGTATGTAGCATTTATGGATCTGGAGAAGGCATATGATAGAGTTGATAGAGATGCTCTGTGGAAGGTATTAAGAATATATGGTGTGGGAGGCAAGTTGTTAGAAGCAGTGAAAAGTTTTTATCGAGGATGTAAGGCATGTGTACGTGTAGGAAGAGAGGAAAGTGATTGGTTCTCAGTGAATGTAGGTTTGCGGCAGGGGTGTGTGATGTCTCCATGGTTGTTTAATTTGTTTATGGATGGGGTTGTAAGGGAGGTAAATGCAAGAGTCCTGGAAAGAGGGGCAAGTATGAAGTCTGTTGGGGATGAGAGAGCTTGGGAAGTGAGTCAGTTGTTGTTCGCTGATGATACAGCGCTGGTGGCTGATTCATGTGAGAAACTGCAGAAGCTGGTGACTGAGTTTGGTAAAGTGTGTGGAAGAAGAAAGTTGAGAGTAAATGTGAATAAGAGCAAGGTTATTAGGTACAGTAGGGGTGAGGGTCAAGTCAATTGGGAGGTGAGTTTGAATGGAGAAAAACTGGAGGAAGTGAAGTGTTTTAGATATCTGGGAGTGGATCTGTCAGCGGATGGAACCATGGAAGCGGAAGTGGATCATAGGGTGGGGGAGGGGGCAAAAATTTTGGGAGCCTTGAAAAATGTGTGGAAGTCGAGAACATTATCTCGGAAAGCAAAAATGGGTATGTTTGAGGGAATAGTGGTTCCAACAATGTTGTATGGTTGCGAGGCGTGGGCTATGGATAGAGATGTGCGCAGGAGGATGGATGTGCTGGAAATGAGATGTTTGAGGACAATGTGTGGTGTGAGGTGGTTTGATCGAGTAAGTAACGTAAGGGTAAGAGAGATGTGTGGAAATAAAAAGAGCGTGGTTGAGAGAGCAGAAGAGGGTGTTTTGAAATGGTTTGGGCACATGGAGAGAATGAGTGAGGAGAGATTGACCAAGAGGATATATGTGTCGGAGGTGGAGGGAACGAGGAGAAGAGGGAGACCAAATTGGAGGTGGAAAGATGGAGTGAAAAAGATTTTGTGTGATCGGGGCCTGAACATGCAGGAGGGTGAAAGGAGGGCAAGAAATAGAGTGAATTGGAGTCATGTGGTATACAGGGGTTGACGTGCTGTCAGTGGATTGAAGCAAGGCATGTGAAGCGTCTGGGGTAAACCATGGAAAGCTGTGTAGGTATGTATATTTGCGTGTGTGGACGTGTGTATGTACATGTGTATGGGGGGGGGGGTTGGGCCATTTCTTTCGTCTGTTTCCTTGCGCTACCTCGCAAACGCGGGAGACAGCGACAAAGTATATAAAAAAAAAAAAAAAAAAAAAAAACATATTTATACATGCTGCCTTCATCCATTCCCGTCGCCTCCCTGCCACACATGAAAGAGATATCACCCCCCTCCTCCGCGTGCGCGCGAGATAGCGCTAAGAAAAGACAAAAAGGCCACATTCGTCTATACTAAGTCTCTCGCTGTCATGTGTAATGCACTGAAACCACAGCTCCCTTTCCACTTCCAGGCCCCACAAAACTTTCCATGGTTTACCCCAGACTCTTCACAAGCCCTGGTTCAATCCATTGACAGTATGTCGACCCCAGTATACCACATCGTTCCAATTCACTCTATTCCTTGCACACCTTTCACCCTCCTGTATGTTCAGGCCCTGATTGCTCAAAATCTTTTTCACTCCATCTTTCCTTCTCCAATTTGGTCTCCCGCTTCTCCTCGTTCCCTCCACCTCTGCTACAAATATCCTCTATGTCAATCTTTCCTCACTCATTCTCTCCATGTGACCAAACCAGTTCAACACATCCTCTTCTGCTTTCTCAACTGCACTCTTTTTATTTCCACACATCTCTCTTACCCTTTCGTTACTTAATCAAACCACCTTACACCACATGTTATCTAGAAACATTTCATTTCCAACACATCCACCCTCCTCTGCACAACCCTATCCATAGCCCATGCCTTACAACCATATAACATTGTTGGAAATACTATTCCTTCAAACATACCCATTTTTGCTCCCCGAGATAACGTTCTCTCCTTCCACACATTATTCATCGCTCCCAAAACCTTCGCCCTCTCCCCGACTCTGTGACTCACTTCCGCTTCCATGATTCCATTCGCTGCTAAGTCCACTCCCAGACATCTAAAACTCTTCACTTCCACTTTTTCTCCATTCCTACTTACACCCCAATTAACTTGTTTCCTAACTCTGCTGACCCTAATGATCTTGCTGTTATTCACATTTACTCTCAACTTTCTCCATTATCATTCATTTCCAAACTCAGTCACCTACTGCAGTTTCCCACTTGAATCAGCCATCAGTGCTGTATCATTAGCATGCAGCAACCTTACTTCCCAGGCCCTCTCATCCCAAATGGATTGCATACTGGCCCATCTCTCCAAAACTCTTGCACTCACCTCCCCAACCACCCCATCCATAAACAAATTCAACAGCCATGGAGACATCACACACCCCTGCCACAAATCAACCTTCACTGGAAACCAGTCACTCCCCTATCTTCCTACCCATACACATGCCTTACATTCTTGATAAAAACTTTTCACTGCTTCTGGCAGCTTACCTTCCACACCATGTAATCTTGAGACCTTCCACAAAGCATCTCTATCACCCCTATCATATGCCTTCTTCACATCCATAAATGCCATTTTTCACACACATTCCTCTAAGCAAACACCTGCTCCACACATCCTCTACCATTTCTGAAACCACACTACTCCTTCCCAATCTGATGCTCTGTACATGTCTTCACCCTTTCAATCGATACCCTCCCATACACTTTTCCAGGAATACTCAACAAACTTATGCCTCTGTAGTTTGAACACTCACCTTTATCCCCTTTGCCTTTGCACAATGACATTACACATGCATTCTGCTAATCCCAGGCACTTCTCATACATTGAATATCCTTACCAACCAATCAACAACACAGTCACCCCTTTCTTGGTAAATTCAACTGTGATCCCATCTAAAGCCACCGCCTAGCCGGATTTCATCTTTCGCAAAGCTTTCACCACCTCTTCTCTCTTAACCAAACCATTCTCCCTGACCCCTCTTACTGCAAACACCACCCCAATCAAAACACCCTACATCTGCCACTCTATCATCAAGCAAACCTTCAAAATACTCACTCCATCTCCTTCTCACTTCATCTCTAGCTGTTATCACTTCCCCCCCTTGTCCCCTTCACCAATGTTCCCATTTGTTCTCGTTTTTCACACATTATTTACCTCCCTCCACCTTTATATTCTCCCTAAAGTTTGATGACATTCTCTCACCCCACCTCTCGTATGCCCTCTTTTTCAACACTTGCACCTTCCTCTTGACTTCCTGCCACTTTCTTTTATACTCCTCCCAATCATTGGCACTCTTTCCTTGTAAGTATCATCTAAATGTCTCCCTTTTCTCTTTCACCAATAATTTTACTTCTTCATCCCACCACTCACTACAATTTCTAGTCTGCCCACCTCCCATCTTTCTCATGCCACATGCATCTTTTCCACATGCCACCATTGCTTCCTTAAATACATCCCATTCCTCACCCACTCCCCTCCTCACGTCATTTGCTCTCACCTTTTGCTATTCCACACTCAGTCTCTCCTGGTACTTTCTCACACAAGTCTCCTTTCCAAGCTCACTTACTCTCACAACATCCCCTTTTTTTGCTTTCCGAGAAAAATTTTCTCGCCCACACATTTTCAAGCCCCCAGGATTTTCCCCCCCCCCCCCACCCATAACCACTTCCGCTTCCGGGTTCCACCCCTCCCAATCCCTCCCAGAACAAAAACACTTTACTTCCTCCATTTTTTCCCTCCACAAACTTACCTCCCAGTTTGACTTCCCCAAACCCTACGACCTAATTCCCTTTTGCCTTTTTCACATTAACCTAAACTTTCTTTTTTACAACATTTAAAACCAAACTCAGTCACACTTCTGCATTTTCTCACATGAACACCACCAGCGCTTATCACACAACAACACATCATTTCCCCAAGCTCTCTCATCCCCAACAGACTTCATACTTGCCCCTCTTTCCAAAACTCTTGCTTCACCCCCCAAAAACCCCCAAATAAAAAATTTTTAAAAACCCAAGGAGACACACACACCCCTGCCGCAAACCCACACTGAGAACCAATCTTTTTCCCTCTCTTCCTACACGTACACACCCTTAACACCCGAAAAAAACTTTTTCACTGCTTCTAACAACTGCTCCCCACCAATTTTCTTAATCCCCACCACAAGCATCTCTAAAACCTATCAATCCCTTTCCCAGACAAAATGCACATACAAACCATTTGCTTTTCTAATTTTTTTCTCAAAAACTTTCTTCAAAGCAAACACCTATCCAAAAAACCCCCAAACCCATTTCTGAAACCACACGCTTTTTTTTTCCCCAATCTGATGCTTTTACATGCCTTCACCCCCAAATAAATACCCCCCAAAAATTTAACCAGGAATACTCAACAAACTTATACCCAAAATTAGCACTCCCCCTTACCTCTTTGCTTTGTAAAAAGGGCAAAAAGCCGCATCCCCAATCCTCAGCACGTCACCAAAGATCTAAAAACTTTAAAAACCTACCAACCAGTCAATAAACAGTCACCCCTTTTTTATATTTAATTATAAAATATAAAAAAAAAAAAATTTATATATAAAAAAATATAATAAAATATAAACCGGGGATGGGGGAGAAAGAAAAATCCCACGTTTTCCCCGCGGTGGGAAAAAGGGCAAAAAAGGGAGGAGGGGGGGGGGGGGGGGGCGGAAATCTTCCCCCCTTTTTTTTTTTTTTTTTAATTTTCCAAAAAAAGGAACAGAAAAGGGGGGCCAGGGAGGAAAAACCCCCAAAGCCCATCCCTTTTCTTCCTCTTTTTCCTTCTTTTGGAAGAAAAAAGAAAAAAAAAAAAAAAAAAAAAAACAAGGGGATTCCACCCCCCGCTCCCTTCCCCTTTTAGCGCCTTCACGACACGAGGGAAAAATGGGGAATAAAATTTTTTCTCCCCTACCCAAAAATATATAAATAAATAATAAATAATATTATCCTTTACCTTGGTAGTGGGGCAAAGTGAGAATTAGTAAAATGATTTGGTAAACAGAGAAGAGGGATAAAAGCTTTCGGAAATAAAGCCGGCAACGCAGGTTTGGGGGAAAAGCAAATAATTTTTTTTAAAAAAAGGGGGTGACTGTAAATTGACTGGGGGGTAAGGTTATTTAAAGATGATGACTCAGGTTAGGGGCCTGAATGGCGGAATGCGTGCATAGTGCCATTTTAAAAGGCAAAGGGGGTAAGAGAGTGCTCAAATTTCGAGGTATAAGTTTTTTGATTTTTCCGGGAAATTAATGCAGGGTATTTGATTTAGAGGGGGAAGGCTGTACAGAGCATCAATTGGGGAAAAGCAGTTGTTTTAGAAGGGTAAGGGTGTGGGATATAATTTTAATTATAATATAAATATAAATATAAAAATATATATATTAAAAAAACATATAATATAAAAAAAAAAAAATAATATTAAATTTTTTTTTTATCTTTTTTTCCGTCCCCCCTTTGCGAGGTACGCAAGGGAAAAAAACAAAAAAAATGCCCAACCCCCCCCATAAAACAGAAAATACATACTCCCCACAAAAGCAAAAAATACATACCACACGTTTTCCATGGGTTTAACCCCAACGCTTCACATCCTTGAAATTTAAACCACGACACACTCAACCCCTAAACCACACGACCAATTCACCAAATTTCCCTTCCCTCCTTTACCCCTCCTGCATGTCGGGCCCCCATCCCAAAAAAATTTTTTCACTCCAACTTTTCCCCTCCAATTTGGTCTCCTCTTCTCCTCTTCCCTCCACCCCGACACAAATTCCTCTTGGTCAATCTTTCCCCTCATTCCTCCAGTGCCCAAACCACTGGAGAAATGAGTGAGGAAAAGATTGCCAAGAAATAATTTGCGGAGGTGGAAAGGGGAAATTTTTTCCTGTCCCCGCTTACGAGGTAGGCAAGGAAAAAGACGAAAGAAGCTCAAAACCCCCCCACATACACATCTAATAAAAAAACCCCCACCATCACAAAACGACCTATAAATTTCCCCCGTTCAAAAATAACAACACAGACAATACATTAAAAACCATTACATATTTTTAAAGGGGAGGGAAACAATACGGGGATGTTTAGAAAGGAATGGAATGAGATTTTGAAGGTTTTTGAATGGTCTGGACAAGGGCAGAAAGGGGGTTTTTTCGAGGGGTGCAAAAGGGGAGGGTTGAAAATGATTTTGGGAAACAAGAAGAGGATAAAACTTTGCAAAGAAAGCCGGCAAAGGCCGCAGGTTTGGATGGTATTGCAGTGGGAATTTATTAAAAAAGGGGTGACGTATTTTTTCTGTTGGAAAGGTTTTTTAATGTTGTAGACCGGGGATGCCGAGGTTTGGGGGAATCGGCATAGGCCTTTGGGACAAAGGAAAAGGGAAAGAGTGATCCCAAAAAATTACAGAGAAAGTTTGTTGAGATTCCTGGTAAATTATATGGGAGGGTATTGATTGAGGGGGTGAAGCATGACAACATCAGTTTGGGGAAGAGCAGGTTTTTTCAAAGTGGTAGAGGATGTGGATCAGTTTTCTTTGAAATGTTTTTGGAAAATACTTAGAAAAGCAAATATTTGGGGGCATTTAGGGATCGGAAAGGCATATAAGATTTAAAAGAGAGCCTGGGGAAGGGGTATTAAGAAATATGTGGGGGACCCAAGTTTGTTAGAAGGTGAAAAGTTTTTATCAGGATGTAAGGAAAGTGACGTGTAGGAAGAAGAAAGTGAGGGTTCTCAGTGAAAAGGGTTTTTGGGGCAGGGGTGTGTGAGTCCCCCATGGTTGTTTAATTTGTTTATGGAGGGGGTTGTAAGGAGGAAATCAAAGTCCTGGAAAAGGGGGAAGTAAAAGTCTTTGGGGTGAGAAGCTTGGGATGGTCAGGTTTTTCGCTAAAGAAACACGCGGGGCGATTCATGGAAAAACTGCGAAGCGGGGACTGAGTTTTAAATGTTGGAAAAAGAAATTGAGATAAATGGTAATAAGAGCAAGGTTTAGGAAAGTGGGTGAGGGTCAAGTCAATTGGGAGGTGTTGAATGGAGAAAAACGAGAAGTGAAGGTTTTAAAAAAAATTTGGGAGGGGAACTGCAGGGGATGGCCCATGGAAGCGGAAGGGATCATAGGGTGGGGGGGGGCAAAAATTTGGGAGCCTTGAAAAATGTGTGGAATCAAACATTTCCGGAAAGCAAAAAGGGAAAATTTTTGAGGGAATAGGGTTTCCAACAATGGTAGGGTTTTTCGAGGCTGGGCTAGGTAAGGGGGCCAAAAAGGATGGCTGGAAAGAATGTTTGAGGACAAGTTTGGGTGAGGTGGTTTGATCGAGTAAGTAACGTAAGGGTAAGAGAGATGTGTGGAAATAAAAAGAGCGTGGTTGAGAGAGCAGAAGAGGGTGTTTTGAAATGGTTTGGGCACATGGAGAGAATGAGTGAGGAAAGATTGACCAAGAGGATATATGTGTCGGAGGTGGAGGGAACGAGGAGAAGAGGGAGACCAAATTGGAGGTGGAAAGATGGAGTGAAAAAGATTTTGTGTGATCGGGGCCTGAACATGCAGGAGGGTGAAAGGAGGGCAAGGAATAGAGTGAATTGGAGCAATGTGGTATACAGGGGTTGACGTGCTGTCAGTGGATTGAATCAAGGCATGTGAAGCGTCTGGGGTAAACCATGGAAAGCTGTGTAGGTATGTATATTTGCGTGTGTGGACGTGTGTATGTACATGTGTATGGGGGGGGGGTTGGGCCATTTCTTTCGTCTGTTTCCTTGCGCTACCTCGCAAACGCGGGAGACAGCGACAAAGTATAAAAAAAAAAAAAAAAAAATATATATATATTATTTATTATACTTTGTCGCTGTCTCCCGTGTTAGTGAGGTACCGCAAGGAAACAGACAAAAGAATGGCCCAACCCACCCACATACACATGTATATACATACACATTCACACATGCACATATACACACCTATATATCTCAGCATATACATATATATACACACACAGACATATATATATATACACATGTACATAATTCATACTGTCTGCCCTTATTCATTCCCATCGCCTCCCCACCACACATGAAATGACAACCCCCTACCCCCGCATGTGCGCGCAAGGTAGCACTAGGAAAAGACAACAAAGGTCACATTCGTTCACACTCAGTCTCTAGCTGTTATGTACAATGCACCAAAACCGCAGCTCCCTTTCCACATCCAGGCCCCACAAAACTTTCCATGGTTTACCCCAGATGCTTCACATGCCCTCGTTCAATCCATTGACAGCACGTCGACCCCGGTATACCACACGCCTTTCACCCTTCTGCATGTTCAGGCCCCGATCACTCAAAATCTTTTTCACTCCATCTTTCCACTTCCAATTTGGTCTCCCACTTCTCCTCGTTCCCTCCACCTCTGATACATATATCCTCTTTGTCAATCTTTCCTCACTCATTCTCTCCATGTGACCAAACCATTTCAAAACACCCTCTTCTGCTCTCTCCACCACACTCTTTTTATTACCACACATCTCCCTTACCCTTTCATTACTTACTCGATCAAACCACGTCACACCACACATTGTCCTCAAACATCTCATTTCCAGCACATCCACCCTCCTCTGCACAACTCTATCTGTAGCCCACGCCTCGCAACCATATAACATTGTCAGAACCACTATTCCTTCAAACATACCCATTTTTGCTTTCCAAGATAATGTTCTCGCCTTTCACACATTTTTTCAACACTCCCAGAACTTTCACCCCCTCCCCCACCCTATGACTCACTTCCACTTCAATGGTTCCATCCTCTGCCAAATACACTTCCAGATATCTAAAAGACTTCACTTCCTCCAGTTTTCCTCCATTCAGACATACCTCCCAATTGACTTGTCCCTCAACCCTACTGTACCTAATAACCTTGCTCTTATTCACATTTACTCTCAGCTTTCTTCTTTCACACACTTTACCAACTCAGTCACCAGTTTCTGCAGTTTCTCACCCAAATCAGCCACCAGCACTGTATCATCAGCGAACAACAACTGACTCACTTCCCAAGCTCTCTCATCCACAACAGACTGCATCTTTGCCCCTCTCTCCAAAACTCTTACGTTCACCTCCCTAACAAACCCATCCATAAACAAATTAAACAACCATGGAGACATCATGCACCCCTGCCGCAAACCTACATTCACTGAGAACCAATCACTTTCCTCTCTTTCTACTCATACACATGCCTTACATCCTTGATAAAAACTTTTCACTGCTTCTAAACAACTTGCCTCCCACACCATATATTCTTAATACCTTCCACAGAGCATCTCTTTCAACTCTATCATATGCCTTCTCCAGATCCATAAATGCTGCATACAAATCCATTTGCTTTTCTAAGTATTTCTCACACACATTCTTCAAAGCAAATAACTGATCCACACATCCTTTACCACTTTTGAAACCACACTGCTCTTCCCCAGTGTGATGCTCTGTACATGCCTTCACACTCTCAATCAATACCCTCCCATATAATTTCTCAGGAATACTCAACAAACTTATACCTCTGTTATTTGAGCACTCACCTTTATCCCCTTTGCCTTTGTACAATGGCACTATGCAAGCATTCCGCCAATCCTCAGGCACCTCACCATGAGTCATACATACATTTAATAACCTTACCAACCAGTCAACAACACAGTCACCCCCTTTTTTAATAAATTCCACTGCAATACCATCCAAACCCGCTGCCTTGCCGGCTTTCATCTTCCGCAAAGCTTTTACTACCTCTTCTATGTTTACCAAATCATTCTCACTAACCCTCTCACCTTGCACACCACCTCGACCAAAACACCTTATATCTGCCACTCTTATCATCAAACACATTCAACAAACCTTCAAAATACTCGCTCCATCTTCTCACATCACCACTACTTGTAATCACCTCCCCATTTGCCCCATCAATGATGTTCCCATTTGTTCCCTTTCTTACGCACTTTATTTACCTCCTTCCAAAAGATCTTTTTATTCTCCCTAAAATTTAATGATACTCTCTCACCCCAACTCTCATTTGCCCTCTTTTTCACCTCTTGCACCTTTCTCTTGACCTCCTGCCTCTTTCTTTTATATATCTCCCACTCATTTGCATTATTTCCCTGCAAAAATTGTCCAAATGCCTCTCTCTTCTCTTTCATTAATAATCTTACTTCCTCATCTCACCACTCACTACCCTTTCTTATCTGCCCACCTCCCACGCTTCTCATGCCACAAGCATCTTCTGCGCTAGCCATCACTGCCTCCTTAAATACATCCCATTCCTCCCCCACTCCCCTTACGTCCTTTGTTCTCACCTTTTTCCATTCTGTACTCCGTCTCTCCTGGTACTTCCTCACACAAGTCTCCTTCCCCAGCTCACTTACTCTCACCACTCTCTTCACACCATCATTCTCTCTTCTTTTCTGAATACCTCGCTTATGCCGGAATTAGCTAATATGTACAAAAAAATACTGTATATGGTACCTGAGTAACATTCCACTAGTTAAGAATAGGAGAATATGAGGAATAATTCGCCAAAAGAAGATAACATACAAGAAATTCAAATCAATGGGAACCGTTGAAAATTGCCAGGAATTAATCATAATCCAAAGAAAGTGTAAGATCATGTATATGACAGAGTAAGCACAAAAGAAAAAAAGAATATTCTTTAAAGTTAAGAATAATCCTAAGGAATTCTTCAAATATATAAGACAAAGGAAGCCAGTAAAAGAAGAAATTGGACCATCATCAAACAAACATGACACACTAACTACTGATAACAAGGAAATGGCTGCCATACTAAATTTTTCTTTAAAGTCTGTATTCTCAATTGAAGAAATATCTTAAATACTGCAACCAATAAAAGTGTTTCAAGGGTCTGATGAAGAAGAGTTGGTCACTGAAATAAGGAGCTCTGAAGTACTTCACTACCTGTACCAATTAAATCTTAACAAATCCAACAACCCAGATAACTTAGCTCCAAGATTTTTAAAGGATGTCAGGAGACAGCAAAGTTTCTCCTATATTTAAAAAAGGAGACAAAACATGTGCCTTGAACTGCTGCCCAATTAGCCTTACATTGGTGTTAGGTAAATTGATGGCAAAAATAATACAAGGTAGATTTGTCATATTTCTAGATCACAAAATTACATCGGACAACCAACAAGGATTCCACTGTGGAAGGTCCTGCCTGACGTTTGCTGGAATTCTTTAATATTATTTATCAAAATTGGGACAAAAAAATTACTTTCTGATGTAGTATATTTAGATTTCCAAAAGGCTTTCAATAAAGTACCTCACAAGAGACTGATAAAGTACCTCACAAGAGACTTTTACATAAACTCACAGCACATGGAATTGGTGAACTCTGTTCATGGATCAGAGACTGGCTTACCAAAAGAAAGCAGTGTGTAGTATTAAATGGCAAAGCCTCTGATTGGCTAGATGCAACAAGTGGTGTGCCACAGGGGTTGGTCCTAGGCCCAATTCTTTTCATAATATACATTAATGACCTAGAACTCGGTCTCATATCTAAGATCTCTAAATTTGTTGAAGATTTTAAACTGGAGATAGAGCTGTATACAGTCGGGACTGTGAAATGAATCAGAGAGATCGTAACTTACTAGCAGAGTGGTCAGACAGATGACAAATGAAGTCTAATGTAGACAGATGTAAAGTTATGCACCTTGGAGACAAGAATATGCAACTACAAACTATTCAGAAACTCCCTAAATGAAGCAAAGGACCTTGAAGATGTCATTAGCAACAATTTGAAATAAACTAAACAGTTTCAAGCAGCAAGTTGAAAAGGTAACCAAATGTTAGGTTTCATAGCCATGAACATATATCATAAGACACCAGAAACATTTCTCACACTTTATAATTCTGTAGTAAGACCATTACTTGAATATACAGTCCTGTTTTGATCCCCAAACTATAAAAAGACAAGGAAAAATTAAAACAAGTACGATTGATACCATCCTTTAGAAATCTGGCATATGAAGAGGCTAAAACGGGTGGATCTCTTCTCCCTTAAAAAATGTCAACTTCGTGCCGACTTAATCCAAGTGTTCAAAATTCTGAACAAGTTCGATAAAGTAAACCACGAGCATCTTTTCAAAATACAAGAAATTACAGTCACTAGGACAAATAGAATAAAACTCAAAGCTAAAAGATGAAGTACGGACATGGGAAATAAGTTAACTGGAATAAGTATACCTAATAAATTCAGGTATACTTAGATAAAAATGCCAAAAATAAATGTATAAATGACAGCGGTAACGGGGACACTTGAAGGATAATGTGCAGCAGTGGGGAGTTGGTGATAGCTTAAAAACTACTGAGGGAATTGAATTTTTTTTGTCATTAAATTTTTTTTTGGAAAACCCAGTTGTGGGTCAATCAGGCCTCTTCTTATCTTTCTCATGTAAACTCATGTTCACCCCCCTCCCCCTATTATAAATCTGGTGTCTGGGTAACTCTGCCAGTAATGCCTTGGTAAGCTTCCCACCATTATATATGTAGTGCCTGGTTAACCACTCCTCCAGTGTATATCCAGTGCCTGGGTGACCACCCCACCATTGAATGGGTAATGACTCCACCATTATATGTCAAGTGCTTGAGTAACCACTCCACTCATATACATCCACCATTATATATACTCGGTGTCTGGGTAAAAACTCCACCCATGTATATCCAGTATCTGAGTAACCACCCCAGTAACAGGTATCCATTTGTCTGGATATCCACTCGACCAGTATATATCAGATTCCTGAGTAACCACTCCTATAGTGTACATCCAGTGACTTGTTCTCTACTCCATCAGTATACATCTGGTTCCCCGAGTCTCCACCTCACCAGTTTATATCTGGTGCCTTGATAAACATTGATAAATATTGTTTCTAAGTTCCACCCTATCAGCGCAGTGCCTGGTTCTCTCTCCATTAGTATGTATCTGGTGCCTACTTCACCACTAAATATAGGTATTGAGATCCCAGCCTAAACTCCAAATTCTTAATTCAGGATATGGGCTTATGAGAATGCCATCATAGGATACATGCTTAGTTGGTTACTCCCCAGGTGTAAGACAGACAGATATTACTCAGTTTGTGGAAATGTTGCCACTATAGAAATAATTCCTTACTTCTGCCAATTTATGAATATATCTGTACATACCTTTACTTACTTTCCTGCCCAAGGACTATCTTCTGTCTCCATGAGGCTCTTGCAACACTCAGAAAGCTGGCCACATCCACCAATTGGGACAGTAGATCGTATTATGTGTATAGATCGTATTATGTGTATAAGTCATATATAACAAAAGCAAAATACTAATTTTCTTGATATATATGGCAGCAAGAATCATGTTGAGCATGGTGAGAACACTCCACTGTTGTCTGTAATACTGATGGCCCAGCTTCTCCACAAGGGTAACATACATAGTGAGTGTACATGGTCTTAAGAGTTATCCTACCCCTGAAGGTTAGTGGATGTCCCTTGATGTCGATAGCCTCAAGTTAACCTGGCATTTGATAGGCCTAAAGCCAAAGCGAACACCAGCTTGTTTGAGGAATCTAATGTATTTATTTTATTTATTTATTTTGCTTTGTCGCTGTCTCCCGCATTAGCGAGGTAGCGCAAGGAAACAGACGAAAGAATGGCCCAACCCACCCACATATACATGTATATACATACACATCCACACACGCAGATATACATACACATCCACACACGCAGATATACATACCCATACATCTCAACGTATACATATATATACACACACACAGACATATACATATATACACATGTACATAATTCATACTGTCTGCCTTTATTCATTCCCATAGCCACCTCGCCACACATGAAATAACCCCCCTCATGTGTGCGAGGTCGCGCAAGGAAAAGACAAACAAAGGCCACATTCGTTCACACTCGGTCTCTAGCTGTCATGTAATAATGCACCGAAACCACAGCTCCCTTTCCACATCCAGGCCCCACAGAACTTTCCATAGTTTACCCCAGACACTTCACATGCCCTGGTTCAATCCATTGACAGCATGTCGACCTCGGTATACCACATCGTTCCAATTCACTCTATTCCTTGCACGCCTTTCACCCTCCTGCATGTTCAGGCCCTGATCACTCAAAATCTTTTTCACTCCATCTTTCCACCTCCAATTTGGTCTCCCACTTCTCCTCGTTCCCTCCACCTCTGACACATATATCCTCTTTGTCAATCTTTCCTCACTCATTCTCTCCATGTGGCCAAACCATTTCAAAACACCCTCTTCTGCTCTCTCCACCACACTCTTTTTATTACCACACATCTCTCTTACCCTGTTATTACTTACTCGATCAAACCAATTCACACCACACATTGTCCTCAAACATCTCATTTCCAGCACATCTATCCTCCTGCGCACAACTCTATCCATAGCCCACGCCTCGCAACCATATAACATTGTTGGAACCACTATTCCTTCAAACATACCCATTTTTGCTTTCGGAGATAATGTTCTCGACTTCCCCACATTCTTCAAGGCTCCCAGAATTTTTGCCCCCTCCACCACCCTATGATTCACTTCCGCTTCCATGGTTCCATCCGCTGCCAAATCCACTCCCAGATATCTAAAACACTTCACTTCCTCCAGTTTTTCTCCATTCAAACTTACCTCCCAATTGACTCAACCCTTAACCCTACTGTACCTAATAACCTTGCTCTTATTCACATTTACTCTCAACTTTCTTCTTTCACACACTTTACCAAACTCAGTCACCAGCTTCTGCAGTTTCTCACATGAATCAGCCACCAGCGCTGTATCATCAGCAAACAACAACTTACTCACTTCCCAAGCTCTCACATCCACAACAGACAGCATACTTGCCCTTCTTTCCAAAACTCTTTTATATAGTTCATTTGCCATTTTGTAGGTGACAAAATATTTCTTCTCACAAGTGTAATTAAGTCAATCAGGCATGTATCTGAAAACCCTACTGAGAGTTTAGTGCATTAATAGTTAGATTTAATTTAATTTTTCTTACCAATATATGAATAGAACAAATGATAATAATGATCTAGTTTCATTGCATTGTTCATGAAAACTAGAGAGTGGATGCTAGCAAATAAGGCAATTCCCTTGATCTTGATGCTACCTTGCTGATGCAGTAAATGGTGAACATGTATGAAAAAAAAAGAGTATGTTGAGCAGTCATTGATTTTTGCACTAAGTTTAGAAGGGTATAAAAGAACACTAGCT
Source organism: Panulirus ornatus (assembly GCF_036320965.1). Lineage (NCBI taxonomy): Eukaryota > Metazoa > Arthropoda > Malacostraca > Decapoda > Palinuridae > Panulirus > Panulirus ornatus. The sequence goes on along the minus strand of NC_092281.1, from coordinate 21,813,720 downwards.
GTTATGAGAACCTAACTATAGAACACCCTGCTACAGCCGTTGGATCCTTCTGTTTCTCCTTCCCACACCACATCAAGTCAGCCTTCACACCATCCTTATCCCTGCTCCTTAGCTTTTTTCTCTTATTTGTATCCTACCACCCACACCTTTTCTCTTCTTTCACTTTCCCATCCTTTCTGTCTTCCTCATACTCTTTATACCTTCCTCCTTGTTCACCTTTTCTCACTTGTTGTTCTTCCTATGTATCACTCTTGTTTACAAAATTCCTTCTTTCTGTTTTATTCCCTGCTTCCTTGGTCTGTATTCCTCTTTGCTATCTCCCTATTGCATTGCTCTCTATAATGTTCCTCCTTGATTATCTCCACACCCACTTAAAATTGCTCTTACCATTTTCCATAAGCTTCTTTCCCACATAACCTTAAACTTATAATTCACAACCCCACTTTCTGTTCCCATTCTACCTTACCCCATTTATGTAAATTACATATATGCTAATGTTTTGATAAAGCTTGACAGGAAAACATATTCATTTGAATAAAGGCTTTTCCTCTGCATATATGAATCTAAACTACCTAACTCCTGCCTTTACATAAAACCCATGAACCCTTTATAGTCAGCATGAAGAGTAACATCTATGATAGCAGTCAGGAGAGTCTGAGCTGTAGCAGCTATGAACCTCAAAACCTTAAGGCATATGGACTCTGGGGTTCAAATTCCCACCTTTGTAGTTAGAGGATACAGATTTGTCATGCAACTTTTGTTTGTGACTACCAACAGTGTAAGAAACAAGGTCATGTATAAACCTTACTTCCTTCTATGAATTTTGTTCTCATGTTTTTGGCGTAAAAATGTTGTCCCCTGCCTTCATCATCTACACAAAGAAAGAACTTTAATAAGGTTCAAAAAATCTATGGTATATTTTTAATTTTATTTTGTGCAAATAAAAGATATTTAGTTAGAGACAATACTCGAGTGACTAGAAAGATTAAGTACTGAAGAAATAAACACACGAGATCTGCATATTATATGAAATTTAGAATGATGACAAGTGGCTAAGTTTGAGTGCATAACCTTTTTCTTATACCCACTGGAAACTTGTGTGCAAGTTGTGTACCAGCATGTAAATTTTCTTTTACAGTCTAAGAAAATGGAAGTCCTCCAATCTGAGATTATAATTATCACTAATGGAAGCCTGTACTCCTACATGATTCACACTATTGTAGCCCAGTCAAACCTCATCTTATCCTAATTTGAAAAGTGAAAGATGAGAAAGAGATATAGATCTAGAAATAATACATGCAGACTTATGATTTTAGGACAGATAGGAAAATAAAATATGGTAGAAACCCATGATTACTTTATGAAAAGTATCAAGATCGTTTTGAGAATATAAATGCCAATATCATTATAAAAATTTTCACATTACTAGTTACTATCAGGGAATGATAAAGGCATGACCAGGGCAAGTAAAGTATCGACAGAACTAAATAATTATGACACTTTAAAGATCTACTTTACAATGTAGTTTTAAATGTGCTATGAAATTCTAAGAGTATACTGGCTGTTCTCTGTGCAGTGGAATTAAATGCAACATCCTAGGAAAATGTAAATGCAAAAACTATTTTATTATAAATTAGTAAAGACTAAAATATTCAATTAGATATATAAATGTATATGAATATAATCATGCACGTATCTGAAGGCTAAATCCACTGTAATCAAAATATTTTGTGTATATCATTACCCTCAAACTGCACTGCACTCTAAATGATATCTCCTGTGAATCTGAGAACATTCTGTGGTATCTGATATAATACTAAGCTGGCAAGAGTTACAAAGGCATACCTTAATATAAAATTTAGGGTATATTTTTTGAGTGGACACTTAAGGCACTATTACTTGAAGTCTACGAGTTCCAGTAACCTTAATCAGCAATAAGCATCAAGCACCATTAAACCAATACCTCTAATCTTTGTTTTCAATATGTTTTGCCATACAAGGAGGCACTGTAGTGACTTTATCTATCTGTGGCTCTAAATTCTAAAGAATTTTCCTTAAAAATGTTAATGATATAATACAATCACAAACAAAGAAAATAGCAAAAAAGCTAACTGAAGTTGACAAAACATAGTTGTGCTGCTTTAATCTATCACCACATCAATGATTTTCATTAAACATGTATGTAATTTTCATGTCAGAAACTGAAATGTTTTTTCAATGTCAATATATGAAAGTGTCAAAAAATTGTTTATTTAAATTCTAATACACATGGAAATTTAGTCCTTTCCTCTAACATGCTCTTCATTATGTAAGACTTTTTCTTTTCCATTATCAGAACACCAGCCATCACTCCATAGCAGCATTCGTCTCAGCCAACTGTGCCTTCAGATCATCATAGTTAGGCAGCTCCTGCAGCAGAAAGATAAAATGAACAAACGGCTCGAAGGTGCAACAATTATTATCTACTTAATGCTTGGAAAAGATTTTTTATTAAAAAAGGTATGTCACATGTATTTATAATGTCAAAGGTGTTCATTCTACAACAGTTCATAAATATTTCTCATGGTATAGGCAATCTAAATACTGATTTTAACTGTTTAGCAATTAACAACAAGCAACCTTAAATATCAATATTTTCCAAGCACTATAAATGTCTGCTGAGACATCTCTAGTATTGCAAAATTTAATGCCATCTTTATAAATCAAATGCAATATGCTAATTATGAAATGACTATTGCAACAGCATTCTACGTTAATTCATAAAGCAACCAATGTACTTCAAAAGTTTACCACCACTACTATGCAACAAATATCTATAATCATAAAAATAACAAGGAAGAAAATGGTGCACCTTAACTTAGAAACAACCAAATATGCTAGCAAAAGCAACAAAACAAGCAAAATTACCTAACTTTCGCTACAGGTTAATTCCATACCAGCCAACTTTCTACACAAAGCATATCTTAACTAAAGTGCAGAAAAAAAGAAAATGAAAGAAAGTGATGTAGAGGGACGAAATGAAAATCCTGTACTAAAACCCTCAATACATTATGATGAATAGCTAGCTTAGACCCTAAAATTAAGCAGTTAACAACTAGGACCATCATACTAATTGGTGGGTCAAGTTTACTGAAAGTCAATATATCTCTAAACTAAAAAGAGCCCGACTTTCATTACTATTTATCAGTGTCCCTATTATCAAAAGGATTCCCAGTTACCTAATAAACAGTTAATTAATCCAATGCAATATAAAATAAAATGGATTAATTTTTTCCGATAACTAATACCAAACATATATGTTCACAATGGTATTTTTTCGTTTTAACTATACATTTTCCAACTTTGGTTTAAAGATTCAATAGCTTGCAAAAACATAACCATGAATATTATAACAAACCAAATCTGGACTATTGAAATAAAGAGTTACTGACAATAAGCACATGAATAACAAGACATACTGGATCCTTAATCAATATCCTATATTCACAACATGGTAATGATGGATCAGAAGTGGGCAGTATCACTCAGAGTCCCTGGTTTTAGTAATTCCATCCTCAAGTGACAGACAAGGAACCCTGTTAGATAATATATACAACCAAAATAATATACTCTGCTGTTATTACTTTAATTTTATCTAACTGCACTTTAAATGTTTGAAGAAGATTCTTCATGCACCATCATTCTTTGATCATGAGAAATGGGAGATGAAAACTGATAAATTGACTGTAGAAACTGCTTTCCCTTAGTAAAATAACTGGTATCTTCCTGGATAAATATCAAAAATTAACCCATCCTACTAAGTGGCAAATGCAAGAATAACTTTTAAGCATAAAGCATTGCATCTCTACTTATACTCTACCCTCATTAATAGATCTGCAACACAGAGGTGCAAATGAATTCAAGCAGCCCACTACTTAAAATGACTTCCTTTGAAGCTGAAATTTCATGTTCATTCAAATATTTTGAATCCAGTCTATTTACAAAATATATGGAGCAATTTCCATTATTATTATTACACATGACCTAAGGCCCCATTCTGTAGGATTCCCGCAGCTTCAAGGCTGTGCTAAAATCATAAGAAAGGACAGAATGGACTCCTTTGGAGCATGGTTTTCCTCAGCAAGACTGCAGTCCCTTTTTTGAACAGATAAGGATCCATCCTCCCTGAAAGTAATTTTTCAATCAGTGTAACCACAAGCATCTGGAGTTCAGTAAAACTGCCATTCCCTTCAGAAAGTGTCACTTATGAAAGCAGATATAAGCATTTTTTTTTTTTTCAGTAAACTGTACATCTATAAGAACTCCAATATCTTTGTATTCCCCTTATTTATGGTTTATAACCATCTGTGTCTGTAAAAGATACTGACTGAAAAATAAAAGATTTAAGATCCAGACTGTACGAACCATAAATAATTATTATCCTCACAGCTGGTCCTAATTAAACAAAAACCATTAATTGAACATTATTCTACTTCAATGAAGAAAAGGCAACATATGCATAATTAGAAACTGTAAAAAAAATCAAATGAACCAACTATTAAGACATTAGAGTTACACAAGTAGAAGAAAAAAGGAAATCTTCAACAAAATATCCAAAGTGATACTGGCCCCAGGAAGCAAATGCTGACTCCCTCTTATCCACCAAGTTCAACTGAAGCCAAGAATACTAACATGGTATTGTATATGCAAAGCTGCATGTCAAAGCTCCCTTATTCCAATCCTGCATGATTCATTCAATCCATACTAACATAATTTATCCTATTTCTCTCTAACACAAGTATAAGTCTCTATGATTTCTCCTTGAAATGGGAGCTATGTTTTGTATGCATGAACAAAAGAAATAACTTCAGCATGAACAAAGCTTGATTCCTGGTGCCCACTACATCTATCAGCCATGTGGTTCTGTCATGTGTTGCAATAAGGGCATAGTCAGTGACTAAGCTGTTACAATTTTCCAATGTTGTACAGAGTTACTGAAGAAGTAATTTCCAACCTAACTCTTTTGACAATTTATATCTTTATTGTCCTAAGCTGTGAGAAAATGTAAAGAGTTCCGTTCCATTCCATTCAATGAATTCCTAAATACTCTTCCTTCAGTCATATATAAAGTAATGCCTGTAAACTCTATGTGATAACATCTACATTATCTCTACAGTCAGCTAAAGTGCATTCTTGTGAGGTGAGACTGGAAATACACAGGACTTGAGAAGGTTTAATGCATGTTGTGTGGCAGGAGTGATATTCTAGTCTTAGGAATGCTGTATCACAGGAATATTCTGAAATGAACAACAACAATTCATAAATGTCTGCTTTTCAAATTTGAAAAACACTTTGGATCAAACACAGTTAAAGAACAGGATTCTATGACATGGCCTGTTCCAGCTTCACTGAAGAAGCTATCTCTTCAACTGGTAAATCTAAACAGCAAGCACTATTTTAATTCAGAGCCTACATAATAATTCTTCACTTTTAGATCAAACATATGACTGGAGGATACCAGAATTAGAAGCAGTAATGAAAAATCAGATACACTAAGATGGTCAACTGTGATGATAAATCAAACCCTGAAGAAATGGGAAAATACAAAGAGAAATGACAGAGAAAGCAAAGCACATTCTAATTAAGCATTAGTATCACAAACCACATGCAGGATATACAGTGTATCCTCCCAGACCTAGACACACAGACTTATGGATCCTCCAAAATCCATAAAGTTTCTAATCCTTCCAGTTTCTGGGTTTATTCCAAGTTACAGGAGTAACAAAAGATATAATTCCAGGTTGTGGACACTGCTCAATTGGTGCAATTAACCCTTTCACTGTGGTTGGAGCATATATGCCATACATAGTTATTTATTTTTTGTTCATTGTGGCTGAGGCATACATGCCTTGGTAATTTTTTCTGCTCACTGCAGCTGGGGCACATATATACAGCCAGTGATGCTTGTAACAGCATCCCATGCATTGTTTCCAAACACTATAGCCTAAAGTGTTTCCATACACTGGTCAGATGTCATGGAACCCTGTAAGAGATCTGCTCTCAAACATTATGTAACAAATTTTGAAGCTATGTCACTCTTACAAGATAACAGATATTACTGATAAAACCATTAGTAATAATATTCTTTTGTGAGACTCCCAAAAATACCACGTCACTATGTATGCCTTAAAATACTCCTGAACTATCTTATATGCCCAGCAGCAGAGCAGAATAAGTTAAGAGTGCACAGCACACAAAGAATATCTTATCAGGTTGAGTTGTTCAACATTTTATTAAGAAAATCATGTTTCAGTTCATCATAATGCCAAAATATGTTCTTCATATCTCAATATCCTACACACACTGTGTGCCTTGGGTATTAAGCCAGCTGCAGTGAAAGGGTTAATTTCTCCTAAAGCCCAAAATACATTCCAAACTCAGACCAAACAGGCTTAGGAGGGTATGGTCACATCTGGAACAAGAGGGAATTTCTTTTCAAATCTGGAGAATGTCTCAGCCCTAGTGCCCTTGCACCTCAATCAATCCAGATGTGGAAGGGTACACTGTGTATTTAAGTTCAGGAAAAAACAAACATTTGCTACTGTCAACTGAAAGAAAATAATATAGGTTTAAACATACATGCTTTGTTTTTAGGATACACATTTGCTCCCAAAATGATAAATGCCTTACAGCTAATGTATTTCTTGTGTTGTTCCAACTTGTCTAGGATGACACACCAAACTCTTCCTCAATGTCTTTCCTAAAAATCACTAGTCTTTATTATTTCAACTCTTATTTTCTTTTGATTTTTACAATTTAATCTGCTTAGATAACAAATCCATCCTGATAATCTATTCTCTTATGATCTACCATTCTTTTCTGAGATGTGCTTCAACTCGCTTATCAATATGATTTATCTATTTTTATTCTTTAAGTTATTATAGTTAACCACCATCTCCTACATCAGCGAGGTAGAGCAAGGAAACTGAAGAGGAATGGCCCAACCCATCCACATACACATGTATATACAGAAATGCCCACATATGCACATATACATACATATTATGTAAGTATACATGTATATTATTATTTACCTGGCTCAATTTCTTAATGTTTTATAATCATATGAAAATTACATATAACCCTTTGGCTATGGACTTAATTTTCCAGCTTCATTTCCAGGGAAAATGAAGTCTTTAGTAAAACATGAAGATACTAACTGGTTCTTTTTTTATCATTCTTTTCTACCAAGGCATAGCCATAAAGTTTCCACTTCCGACTTTAATTTTTCGTGAAAATAATATCCAATAGCAGGGAAAAATGAAATGATGAAAAATGAAAAAGTATTTTTGATCTGATGCCTGCATAATATCATAAACTTAAAATACAACACATTTCTTGCTCCTTTATAATGATAAAATTATTGCAAGGGCCATAAAAGTAAATAAAGTGTTGGATTTTAAGGGAAACTTGTGTATCCTCACATTGCTAGCTCATCAAAAACATTGTATATCATCATCACATATCTTTGCATTTTTTTTTACACTTGATCATTGTTTCCCACATTAGCAAGGTAGCGATATCTTTACGTGTGCATTATAATACATAAGACACACTTATAACAATGAATGAACTGTAATGAATTAAAAAAATTAAAGTAGCTCTGCTCCATTCAACCAACTTATGAGCACTTATCAAAGGTCAAGATATACTATGTAAGTTATATTATGTATCGTAATGCACAAATAAAGACTTTCCTTTTATTTTTCATACACGTTCACCATTTTCCACATTTGCTAGGTAATGCCAGGAACAGACAGAGAAATGGCCTAATTTTGCAAGTGTATGAAGCTATTTCTTCATCTGTTCCAGGAGCTCTAATGCTAATGTAGGATATGGCAAACATGTACGGAAATCTTTTTGCAGTATATACATAGCATACATTCACACAGCATATTTTGACATTATAATGCGTTGCTTCACAAATAATTTAGAGTAGAAACAAGGAAATTAATTATAAACAACGTATGAATTGCTGTGTGGGTTGTGATGGCAGCATCAACTGGTGAAAGAGTCCTTACTTTGGTTGGGAATTTTGACGGGACATTAGTGATGTCAAAATGACATTCAAACCTTACCTAAATTACTGTTTAAACTAATGTTAAAAAAGAACTTTTAAATAAATCTGTATAAGGGTGGCATAAATTGGTTAATTAGTCACTTTTGAGTCTGGGAGGTTTAAATTCGAGTATGAGTAGAAAGGAAACCTATCTAGGTTCCCAAGCCCATTTTCTGACTGGGGGTATGTAAGCCAGTTGCATAGCTGTTCAAGGTTCCTGAGCCAATTTCCTAATCAGGGAAGTGTCAACCAAACAAACAGGCTGTTCAAACTGGTTTTTTTTTATATAATGTTGACTTTCATCACTTTTAACTGTAATCTATAATGATCTGTACACTGACTTGAACCAATTGTCATAGCCAAAGGGTTAAATTCACTTCCACCATTTCATACCAATCCTAACATTCATGATGTATTATATGACCAGTATCTATTAACCTAAGGAAATGAATGAACAAAGCATGTTTGTTTGACCCAGAAATGTTTAAATTCTTTTTTTTTTCCCTAATGTGCACTTTAGAATTATTTAGTCCTAATGCAGAGCCTAAGAGATAACCACCAGTGACTAAATAAACATACATTGCAGCTACTCATTAACTACTGTTATCTCTAGATTAAATATCAACTTACAACAACACATTCCAATATTACATCCAATCATATCTATCAGAACTCACTGTTTGGTTCATCTTTGTAGGGTACCTTTTGTTCAGTTTATGTCTAGAATAGTATTATCTATAATTAGTAAATATTAGTTGGAAAATAATTACTCTTTTCAAATATGTTTCAACCAGAGCCAGCATTAGTGAGGCTAGAGATGAGGAGTGACCCAAAGGCACTGTCATGTTTATGAAGTTTTGCCACAAGTTTAACACAGTATTTGCTTATCATGAGTTGTTGCTGTAAGCCACAGTATGGATGCTTCATTGTGTTTTCTCTTATAGCTAATATCTGATGATAACAGCACAAATAAAATCTTAATTGGAAATTTAATTGGAAAAAAGTCAACTGTCTTCTTTTAAATTCTCCCCTTAACAGGTAACTCTTACAATTAATTTTGTAATTATAATATATGCTCTACTAGTTTGTTGAAGATTAATTCTGAACAATAAAAAAGACCTTATGTCAAACCATCAATATAATCTTTTACAGAATTCAGTCTACATAACTAGCATTATAAGAGAAAAGTAAGTAAAGTTTACATAAACGAATATAATTTCCCCCAAATATAGAAATCTGATTTAGAGCAACAATGAGCCAGCACCTATCCATTTAATCATTGTTGTTTATTAAAGCCAATTTGTGGCACTGATTGTTAGCATGTAACTTGCCATGTCATTACTTGGATATATAGAGAATAGTAAAGATCTTAAAGCAACAACTAGATCAAATTTGTCTATATAATCTACCTTTAACTTCATTCCCACTATATGAAATAAGTGCATACAGGCTCTTGAATCAGTGTTACACATCCTAAACCTATTTCCAGTATGCTAAAGGGAATAAGGGCCTTCACACTTACTTAAGCAGTTATAACATTTAATTTTCACACTAAAATGATTTGTTAAATTACTAACCTCACCATTCACACCTCTAACTTAACATCTTAAATAAATCAATAGTACATAGTAAAAAATCATTTCCCTAGTACTCTAATCTGAAACACTTCTATTCCTACAATGTTAGTTCATTACATCTGTTTATCTGTTTTGCAGTTCATCTCTTTCTCTTGGGCAGTCAACTCTTTTTCAATATATCTTGATCAACCTATCATCCTTCGAGGCCATACAAACTTACAAGGACTTTCATTCATATAGTTTTCGAGTAATTTCTTAACACCATTTTTATTTTTTTTGTAGTGACCAACATGGCACATGCAAACATGTCCCAATAAAAGCAATCTAAGATGAAAAGAGTAAGAAAAAGAAATTAATCAGGACTCCACAACCCTATGTAGAGTTTTAAAGAGGCAGAGGCAACATGAAGAGGGAAAGGCAGAATTCCACAACTTTGCAATGCGACAAAAGAAAAAGACATCATCATGGTCATTCTATGAAAAGTAGCAACCAGGTGAATGCTACGGGTCTAAGCTTTGGCGAAAGACTTACATGCATAAAATATTACCTGTGCAATATAGAGAGAGCAGCATATCATAAGAGGAGAGAAAGGGAATGTTATAAAAGAGAGATTGGTAAAGAATATACAAGACAGAAAGCTTCTGATTCTAACTTGCTAATAGGATGATGGCCAAAGAACCACCCCAGATATGCAAACAGTACTCCATACTATAAAAGAAACATAGATATGGAATAGCTGCTCTTAAGAAAAATAATTATGGCACCTACGTAGCAACCCAAGCTTTTGGTAAGCATACTTGGTGGTGATGATTACATGGGATTCCCAGAATTGAGTGGAGGATATGGTTATGCCCTACATGATTTTTTCCAGGGTTGAACTGTGTTTTTTATCTTGAACAAAGGAAATGAATGACAGAGATAGAAGGAAAATTGTAATCTAGAACGACTGAAATTAATCAGGTTATTGGTTCCCCATTCTGAGATTTGGCACAGGACTGAACTGAAAAGAGATGTGTTCAGTGTCAAAAAAAAGAATGAGTATTAAAATGGGGAGGGGAAGGCAAACTGAGTTAAAGCTTAAATTGGAATAATCAGGGAAGGAGTCTATATGGTCAGAGGTTGATAAGAGATCACTTATGGAGAGAGAAAAAAAAAAGAATGAGCAATAAGATGGAACCCTGAAGAACACCACTGTTGACAGAATAAGAGAGGGTAGTCACACTGTCTGCAACTACAGCAATGGAACAGGTGGAGAGGAAGCTATGCATAAGGGAACTGAAAGAAGAAGGAGAAGAAGAAAAAAAAATGTTAGTTTAGAAATATTTATGCCAAATCCTGCCAAAGGCTTTAAAGATGTCAAGGGCCACGATGAAAGTTTCACCAAAATTCTTGAAAAAGTAGGACCAGACGTGAGTTACATCTACTGCCGCAAAAGCTGTGGAATTCTAAGAGCCTGAGAAAGTGAGATTTGCAGAGAGTTTCAAATACTTTGGAGACAAAAGATGTAAAAGCAATATGCCAATAGTTGAAAGTTAGATTGGTCTTAATCCTTTACTTGATATGTTCTTATTCTGACTATGCTATTTCAAGGTGTTCCTTTATTATTCCCTTACATTTCACCTATCTGGAACTAGGAAAACCTTGGTATCACATGTACACATCAGAAACAACTAATCCATCATGCAAGATTCTTGCAAACTTGTGCATTGGATTCTATCCAGTCATCAGAGTTTCCAGTGCACTTCAATTTTTTCTTTCTTGCACAACCATACTCTCAGCTTCCATTTCTCCCATTCCTATTATTTACTAACCTTCAGTCTAATATGACTAAACTCTTTAAAAACATTTAATACTCCATTTCCCCATCTCTTTTGAAGAAATGTACCTTTCTCTTACTCAGATCACTTTCAACATCCCATTCCTACATTTTGAATCTAAGTAACCTATCATTATATGTAACCCTTCATTATATTCAATAAGTAACCTACCATTCTTTTTAACCCTTTCTTATATTCAATAAGTAGCCTACCATTCTATGTAACCCTTCCATACATTCAACTAATAAAAGGGCATCTACATAAATGTGGTAGCATCCATTCACCAGTACACTACAATAAACCCTCTTCAATATCCCCTCACTTCTGGATTATATCTTTTCATTATAGAGATTTTACATTCTAATTAATACAGCTATCAAGGTTAATGATCCTCCATACTTGTTAATTATAAATGTTCTGGACCTTCACTTGTCACAAGTTATCAAGTTCTGAACCCGTCATTTACAGATTATTAGTTCTGAATTCTTAGAACTCAAGAATGACCAACGTTATGGACCAGTTAGCAAGAATTATTTCAGTTCTGTTCCCTTAATAATGATGATTTATCAAGGTTTTGGATTTTCAGTAATGAAGATACTGAGATACTTAATCTGCAAGTTCCTCTAATTTCATATGAATGGCACATAGCATATCACAACACAATTGCAAAATACTGTACACATAATTTAGGCAAGTGGCTTCTCAAACATGACTTTAGTGTTGCACTGCAATTAGGAGGGAAGCTATAAATGTATCAAAGGGGTTAGTATGCCTGAGGCTCCTCGGCTGATCTGGCTTACTTCACGCTCATTGGCAACAGCAACAATTGGAAGTCTTTTTCTTTTCAGGGTCTTCTTTATCTTTGGGGAGCTGATCTTTAGCTACCTTTTCAGATTCTTCCTTAGCACTAGGGAGTTTAGTTTTTTCAATCATTTGAGACTTCACATCACATCTGGGAAGTTGCTGCAACAACCGCCAGGTTAGTTATCACAATCTAGTAAACTTAATGAATCAAATACACTAATGGGGAATGGTTCATTGTGAGTTGTAATTTCCCTAAAACTACGCTGATGTTCTGGGATGTAATTGGACGCGAGTACAATTTATACTCCATAAAATGAAAAATTTTGGTACATGAAGATGCACTCTGAGGGCATCAGGGGAAATTCTTTAGGGGTGCCCTCTCTAATCTGCCAAAGATCCTTTAGTGTAACTGCATAATCTGGTGGTCTCAGCTAACATAGGCATGCTAAACCAAAAGCATGGCTATACTTGTTTCATACAGTATACCTGTCATGAATTTATATCAAAGGCTGGCAATATTGAGAAGATAGCTCCACCATTTACAATTCTGTTATCCTGATTCCCATTCCAATATGGAATAAAGATAACCACATCTTGTCCAATATCATCCTGGAACATTACCACTCTCTACGTCTGCCCCCAGCCTAACTGCAGCAGAGTATTTGCCTTGGGGCAGCATGCACTACAGGCAGAGCAATTTGTAGATTAAGCTACAAGCAATACCACCTATCAAAACACAACGCACATCACAGTACGGCAAGCCGTCTAATCCACCTTCTGCAATGGAAATAAGCAGAAATATTTAGTCTTATTCATAACTGCCATCTGCTTTGCTGAATTATATTTAAAACATAAATGCTGGAATAGGAATTATTGGAAATGTGGTTATCAATTAATTCAACATACAAAGCAGAAGATAAGTATTCATCTGAAGTTAATACTATATATAAAGAGTGAAGCATAAATTCTGCTGAAATTGATGAGAGAGGCAGCATGCTATATCTACATATTTCCATCAACAAAAACCAAATGGAAATACAGTAGACAAATTCACTTATACAGCTTGATTTTCTGCAAATCAAGTGAAGATCCACATGCTCTTTGAAGGAATATCTAAGGAACATGGGAGGGAAGATTAAAGATTATAAAGAAATTTAAAACAAAGGTAATGGCTATACAGAAAAAAATCATATGATCTGTGAGCAACTCTCATTCATATCCATTTAAATAATTAGCTCAGAATTAAATAGTGTTTCCCATACTTAAAGTTTTAAAAAGACAACTAAGAGCAAGAATCCACATACAAATACAGAATTCTTTCTTTTATCACTGATACCATGTTGTGCTTGCAAACATTAAGCATTAGGTGTACAACAGGGACAGCACAAAACTGCCGAGGAATTCTGCTCACAAATGTGCAGTTACTTTCAAATTGTCAACTGAAAAAAAATTAGCCTACTCACACATGCAAGCCACCTGTTAGCAAATTAGGCTTTTGTTAATTTTGTTTTCAATCAGTCAAATAGTATCAAGATTGTGGAGCTGCACAGTTCTATAAACCTTGTAACAAAACTTAACTATAACCTTTTTTTTTATCTTCTCACACACAAATGAATCAAACATACATGATCATGCCATTTATTAAGCAGGGATTCAGATTCCATTTTCACATTTCTGTCATTGTTGCTGGAAAATAGTTACTCCCTTTATCTTAAAAGGTATAGGGGGCCAAAACCCTGCTCAGTTTCAGAGCAGTTCAAATGGATCAACAAGATGCCTGATTCCCCAAGTCGATGTTCACAGATTCAACCAAGTCATGATGATTAATTAAACTTGAAATGTCATATTTCATTCAAATGCAAACAAAGTAAGTTTATAAAATATTGCAACATCAAGACTTCTTAATTACTAGACAAAATAAAGCATCAGTAACATTTTGTAGGTTTATGTATTGAGCAAATCCAGTTCTAGAGGGCAGTGAATGAAAAAAGGATCATATATGTTTTATCTATATTTCAAATACGCCTACCCTAAAAACTGGCCCCCCAATTTACACCATATAAACTATATGACATTCATTCTCAGACTCACAGCCTATTCCTACATATTGTAAAGTTAAGTATAGTCCCAAATATATAAAGGTGTCTGCATCAACCAAAATGCTTAATATTTTCACTTTATACAATCACTCATGAGGTTAGGCTTGCATAGCCACTTACTGCATAGCCACTCACTTTTATTTTTGCAGTCGTACAGCTCTCACACTTTTACTAAATTCATCTTGCCTTTCAACCTTTAACTACAATACACAACCCATCACAAACCTTGTATCTGCCACATGTATAATATGGGAATATCACTAAATAATTTTCATCCAATTGCTTTTCTACTGACAATCACTTTACAAAAATTTTTCTCATCCATTCTTTATAAACTTAATTTTGTATATGTTATCTATCTATACTGTATCTGTATTAAACCACCTGTACATATGGGAATGTTTTAAATGTAAACAGAAAGGATGGAACAAACATTCCACTGGACAGGAATACTGCACAGCCCAAAATTGACATCGTACTATTCCCCTAAGCTCTTGGAGAACCTTCAACTCTTCTCTGCATCACTGTACTCTCAGCTTCTTATTTTCCACTAAAATTCTTCAACTCTACATATCTTACCTCCTTTCTCTATTCAAATTGTCAGTACACTGAAGCCTTCTCCTCTTTTCTATATGAGATTCATGATCTTATCTGTATTTAATCTAAATATCCTCCTCCTCCTATTCCACTCATCATAACTTAGAAATCACCTGAGTTCCTTTTCTAATCCATTTAACATAACAGTAAAAGTTTACTTTCAGTTCCACCACATTCCCTTAGTTATATGAATATGAAATAAACTAACATAGAACAGCTGTGAAACACCCGTAAAACAGTGAACTCTTTCCATCATTTCTGTATTTTTGATTCTTCCATGCACTCTATAAAGAATCATTATTCTTTTTTCTTTTTTTTTTTTTTGCCCCTGTCTCCCGCGTTTGCGAGGTAGCGCAAGGAAACAGATGAAAGAAATGGCCCAACCCACCCCCATACACATGTATATACATACGTCCACACACGCAAATATACATACCTACACAGCTTTCCATGGTCCACCCCAGACGCTTCACATGCCTTGATTCAATCCACTGACAGCACGTCAACCCCGGTATACCACATCGCTCCAATTCACTCTATTCCTTGCCCTCCTTTCACCCTCCTGCATGTTCAGGCCCCGATCACACAAAATCTTTTTCACTCCATCTTTCCACCTCCAATTTGGTCTCCCTCTTCTCCTCATTCCCTCCACCTCCGATACATATATCCTCTTGGTCAATCTTTCCTCACTCATTCTCTCCATGTGCCCAAACCATTTCAAAACACCCTCTTCTGCTCTCTCAACCACGCTCTTTTTATTTCCACACATCTCTCTTACCCTTACGTTACTTACTCGATCAAACCACCTCACACCACACATTGTCCTCAAACATCTCATTTCCAGCACATCCATCCTCCTGCGCACAACTCTATCCATAGCCCACGCCTCGCAACCATACAACATTGTTGGAACCACTATTCCTTCAAACATACCCATTTTTGCTTTCCGAGATAATGTTCTCGACTTCCACACATTCTTCAAGGCTCCAGAATTTTCGCCCCCTCCCCCACCCTATGATCCACTTCCGCTTCCATGGTTCCATCCGCTGCCAGATCCACTCCCAGATATCTAAAACACTTCACTTCCTCCAGTTTTTCTCCATTCAAACTCACCTCCCAATTGACTTGACCCTCAACCCTACTGTACCTAATAACCTTGCTCTTATTCACATTTACTCTTAACTTTCTTCTTTCACACACTTTACCAAACTCAGTCACCAGCTTCTGCAGTTTCTCACATGAATCAGCCACCAGCGCTGTATCATCAGCGAACAACAACTGACTCACTTCCCAAGCTCTCTCATCCACAACACACTTCATACTTGCCCCTCTTTCCAAAACTCTTGCATTCACCTCCCTAACAACCCCATCCATAAACAAATTAAACAACCATGGAGACATCACACACCCCTGCCGCATATTCTTTTCACCATAAGCCATATTTCCATTCATCAATAAGTCATACACTTTCTCTTTTCCCATGTCTTTTCTTATAGCTTACCTATGCATAAACAAATGATCTACAAACCTCTAGCTTCCCAAAATCCTTTGTTCCTTAACACCAAAAATTTTCAATGATCTTTTTTATCAATCAGACATAGTCCACAAAAACTTTCTCAATGATGCTAGAAAGACATTCCTTTGTACTTGTTGTATCATTCCTCTTCCTGTAAACTTTGTTCCATCTGAACAATCACTGCCTTCATCCAATCATTTGAATCACATGCACTTTACAATACCATACTTTCTCTATCGATTAACTATATCTAGCCCTTTACATTTCACCATCTGCATCCCTATGCCATCTATATCTTTCAAGTATTTAACTTTTCTCTACCTTCTTCTTTGAAGTGACTTATTGAATAAAAACTATTTAGCAATTTTCTAAGCTCTAATCCCATTGAATCTACACCCAAAATTCTTATATAATGACTCCTCTTTAACTTTCACACCTTTTTTCATGCAGATCTCTTTGATATCTCCTACACTTATTTAATCCAACTACAACTTAATGTTCTCAAATAATTGTAATACATCCTTTTTCATAAACCCCTGACTGCTCACATTAATGACAACCAAAGCATTCTTCTTTCATCTTACATTGGATGTTCATCATGGACAAAAGTCTGCATCAAGGCTGGGTTTTAATTGAAATATGGAGAGGGTAATGAAAGGTTAAAAGAAGAGTCAAAGGAAAGTATTCAAAAACTTTGGAGCAAGTGAAAAGACCATCTTTTAAAGAGTGCCAGTTCATAGATATTAGTAAGGACAATATCTACACCTTTTACCTTTTCCAAAGGTGTAGGAAAAGAAAAAGTTATGAAAATGACCCACCCTTGAGTTGCTATCAGCTGCACAGTAATCATGTGATGCAGTAAATATCATATGACCTAGCTATCATAGTAGCACAAAAGCAACCCCTTACTGAAATTTTTTTTATCCATTACTCCTGGCCTTTTTCCCCATTTTCCCTTAATGTTCAGCTTGTTTAAAAACTATTCTATTCTTATATCCTATTTCCACCATAAATTTTCTCTTATTAACCCTATCCTACATTATGTTCATTTATGTGGTAGTCTCTATTGACGCTTACCTCCAAATGCCTCTATAGCCTTTGTTTATTTTGTATTATACAAATATCCAGCTTTTCTTATCTTTTCTTATAAGTTTAACTCTACTTCTTCTCTATTTCCTTCATGTTATCATTCTAGTTTATAACCCTCAAAAATCTAAAATAAAGCTAACCAATATTACCATGTATGAAAAGACCTTGTCTAAGAACCTTACAAATCTTGTACCATGCATTTCATTTTTCAGATTCTTTCTTACGATTAACCCTTTTTTTTATACTAGTTTGCCATTTTCCACATTAGTAAGGCAATGCCAAGAAGAGATGGAAAAATGTTCTCCTGTACTCTCTTGCACTCTTTAGCAACCATACTATTCATGTTTGTATACATCTTCAAGCTGAAATTATGTACGAGTATCATGAAAATCTAGTAATGCATGCAACACTCACTCTAAAGATCCAATAGATATCCCCAAATACCTCATCTATCTCTTTCCTATGTATTTATTCATATCAGCCATTACAATGGCTTGTTTCCCTAAATCTACTCCAGCTATTCTCTCTAAAATGCTTCACTGACCTTATACAATATTCCTTTTCTGCATAATGAGTACATTGTCACTACCATTATCTTGATCCTACTTAATCTTGAATATTTTGCTCAGTTTAAATACACATCAGAAACTACAGTGTATGGTTCTCGGAGTCTTTCTGTCCTACAACATGGAGGTCTCATCCCTAAGATTTGTCTTGCAGATGAAAGCACACACTTTAGAAAATAAAAAGCTAATGCATAAATGATCATCTCAACTATTAGCCAATGATACATCATTTTCAAGTTTTGATGACTTCATGCATCAAGTACACTTTATACATAGGTAACTACTTGTTAACTTTGGCCTTGTGAAGTTGCAGCTTTCATAGGTGAAAACACCATACCAGTTGATTTCTTGCTGAAACATACCTGTTTGTTTCAAACTAGCAAACAAATTGATTGACTTTAAAACTTTCATAATCTGAAGTTGTTCATGCACAGAAAGAAGCTTCTGTGTTATGAAACTGAAGTTCTCGGCACAGACACTGACTTTCAAAATTTTGTAATCTGCAGTAGCTCAAGCACAGAAAGAAGTTTCTGTATTATGATACTGATGTTCTAGGCCTAGAATTGAACCAATGACACATATGCCTTACTTGGACTGCTTGTCAACATTCACTGGGTTGAGGAAGCCACTCTTCAAACACTTGAAGTGCTAACAATTGTTCAGGAGGCTATTCAAACAGGGTTAGAAATAAGTAGGGGTGGGGGTATGACCTTCCCAAATTTACATAGGACCCATGGCAATATGCTATCTAAAGTGGTCAAGGGTTGGTCCTATAAAACCCTTTGTAAATATTCGTATGAAACAAGTATATTTTCTACATCTAAAGCTTTCAAATTTCATTTGTAACTTGAGGCACTAAATTTAAAGGAGCTTCGGCAATCTTTACATTTAGGGGAAAGATGAGCAAGCAGGGTTAGCATTAAGTTAGGTTGAGGGGGATGACCCTCCCAAATCTACATGGAACTCATAAGAGGTATTCTGTCAAAAGAGGTCAAGGGTTGGTCCTGTAAAATACCCAGCAAATGTTTATTCTGTCTAAAGAGGTCAAAGGTTGGTCCTGTAAAATCCCCTGCAAATGTTTATATGAAGCATGAAAATTTTCAACACCCAAAGCTTTCAAGTTTCAATTTATTTGTTATTTGTCACAATTTAAAGATGGCTTAAGCTATTTTTACATAAGGCAAAAGATTAGCAATTGCCAAACTTATTCATTTGGAGATAATTTTCTTTCATTTCGGTGAAATTTGATGACAAAAGCTTGGCAACTCTCAGGAGCTTGTCGCCAGCTGGGAAGGGACTTTTGAAATCTATTTCAGTGATACAGTCCACCAAGTTGTGACAAAACTAGCAAGGCACCCCACAGAAAGAAGCGAAAGGTCACAAACAAAACATTTAAAGAAAAATGGGCATCAGGGATGCAAAGTATCACCACCTTCAGTGACAGTAAGAGAGATGAAAAATCATCACTCACTAGTATTAAACTAAGCATCATTTTGAGGCTTGATTGAAGAAATTCACTGACTAACTAAGTGTGATCCCTTAGCAGTGGCTATAGCTTAAAGATCTACAAGCAAAAACCAGACACTTATGGCAATTCAGATTCCCCTCTTGAGTATTCCTTACTAAGCAAAACAAATACAGAAAGTCCTTTTCACATCAGAAATATTCATCTATCTGCACATTTTCAGTCTACTGATGGGGCAAGTAATAAAAAATAGGAGGTCCTTTTTGTGTCTTGCTATGGTTATCAAATTTCCTTGCTGCCAATAAAACAAATATATTTAGAAATCTCAGTTTACCAATCTATTCCTTCCATTGCTGATCATTACGTACCTTTCCATTAAAATAGCCTGAAGCTTAAGTGTCAATTCTGACAAAAGGACTTACATCTTTTATATAAGAAAAACTTAGTATTTTTGTGCTAATTATGACACTGCTTCAGCATTATGTTGCAGCCAAAGCAATCAATGTTTCATAAACATGAAAATACATTCAAATTCATTATAAATATTTCAATCACTGAAAAAGTGTAATGAGCAACTAAAAATCCTGCCCTGATGTATGATGACTTTGCAAAGCTAATACAAAAACTTCAGCCTTCTGTGAAGTTTACCAGATTGAGAGAGAACCCTTAACATGTGTAACACTTATGAATCTTATGCAGTCTGTAAGGTTTGTTAAAGTGCATTACTGAAAAAAGAGAAGCACGCTAGGAGACTTCCTTTAAGTAAACTCAGAAGAATTCCCTTACCTTTAACAAATGGAATGGAAAGAAAAACCATGACGCTCCAAGTAAAAAAAGGAAAAGGAGGAAAAAAAAGGAGAACCTTAAGCATTCAATTTGTAGAAAAAAGATATTGAAATACATCTGCTTATTGCTATCCATATGTTCCTCCATGAGAAATATGATATGCATCCTGAGAGACACATTAAACTGCAAAAGTGGTTGGTTAACTACTGCACAAAAATGTGCAATCACCTGGTGAGATTGGGTTAGTTAACTGATAATTAGCCAATATGTGATACAAAAGGTGTATTTGTTAACAAAGTTCAAAGCTGGTGTCATATATGTGGCCTGGGATAGGAAGTGATTACTGAATTAGGTAGTTCTGATTTCCTATTCCTTCATATGTCTGTCATCAAGATCAGAAAATGAGAAGTGTCCTTAATAATTTTGAATTGGGCATACAGTAATATCTTCTTCAATATCACTTGTAAATCATGTACACAGAACATGCTGTCCTCTCTTCATAATAAAAATTCTTCAGATTCTCTGCCTAAGAGAGAACTCTATAAGCATCAATTTACTCCCTTGACAATAAGAAAGATTTAGGTAAAATTTATGTAAACACTACAGGTTTTCACTACAATCTATTACCTCTGCATTTCACTACAAATAATCTAATTGCTAACAAGAAACTTCACATTAAGTTTTTCCACTACTGAGGATACTTGTTAATGATACTCTATACCCCATGAGTTTTATTCATCATAAGAGGCATAACAAATTCTACTTCCCCATCAAGAAACTACTCTACAGCCAGATACATAAATAATAATTTCACTTAGAATACAGAGAGCAGGTGACATTAAAGGACTGTAAAGAATCTATCACAATGTCTACAGTAAATTTTCTCATCCATTATATCTTTCCAGTGTGACACATTCTTTCTGCCACTCACCTGCCACATGTCTGGGTTCCAAGCAGGGAAGATGCTTGTAAAAGCAGCTGGTTCCTCTCCCTGGTTGATGCGCAGGATCACAGTGGAGTCCAGGGTTCGCTCAGTTGGATCAGTCTTTATGTAATTCTATGATAAAACAGAATATGCATCAAACATTAGGAATTTATGGTTCATTTCTGAACGTTCTGCAACTTGTATATTTTGTTGAATATAAACCTCTGTGTTACCAGACCCCACCTGCTTGAGGTTAAACCATGAATGAAAATTCACCTGTGGAATCTACATTTCTCTTCTAGAAGTAGCAAAGCTATGGGTGATAGGAGTCTTTAGAAAGGTCCTAGGTAACAAGACTTTCACAGAAACTGGTCGTGGGGCAAATAACTATATTCCCTCCAAGAGATATCACACTATGGATCTATAGATAACAGATGCTACTACAGAAATTTCTATTTAACATATGGAAACATGAGACTCTTGTAGCAGGAATTAAGTACATGTATATATTTATCATTCATTTTCATCATACTTGATCACCGTTTCCTGTGTCAGTGAGGTGGTGCCAAGAAACAGGAAGAAAAACCCATCCACTCATGTACACACATACACATACAAGCATATATATATATATATATATATATATATATATATATATATATATATATATATATATATATATATATATATATATATATATACATATATGAGAGTTGGGGTGAGAGAGTATCATTAAATTTTAGGGAGAATAAAAAGATGTTCTGGAAGGAGGTAAATAAAGTGCGTAAGACAAGAGAGCAAATGGGAACTTCAGTGAAGGGCGCAAATGGGGAGGTGATAACAAGTAGTGGTGATGTGAGAAGGAGATGGAGTGAGTATTTTGAAGGTTTGTTGAATGTGTTTGATGATAGAGTGGCAGATATAGGGTGTTTTGGTCGAGGTGGTGTGCAAAGTGCGAGGGTTAGGGAAAATGAGTTGGTAAACAGAGAAGAGGTAGTAAAAGCTTTGCGGAAGATGAAAGCCGGCAAGGCAGCAGGTTTGGATGGTATTGCAGTGGAATTTATTAAAAAAGGGGGTGACTGTATTGTTGACTGGTTGGTAAGGTTATTTAATGTATGTATGACTCGTGGTGAGGTGCCTGAGGATTGGCAGAATGCGTGCATAGTGCCATTGTATAAAGGCAAAGGGGATAAGAGTGAGTGCTCAAATTACAGAGGTATAAGTTTGTTGAGTATTCCTGGCAAATTATATGGGAGGGTATTGATTGAGAGGGTGAAGGCATGTACAGAGCATCAGATTGGGGAAGAGCAGTGTGGTTTCAGAAGTGGTAGAGGATGTGTGGATCAGGTGTTTGCTTTGAAGAATGTATGTGAGAAATACTTAGAAAAGCAAATGGATTTGTATGTAGCATTTATGGATCTGGAGAAGGCATATGATAGAGTTGATAGAGATGCTCTGTGGAAGGTATTAAGAATATATGGTGTGGGAGGCAAGTTGTTAGAAGCAGTGAAAAGTTTTTATCAAGGATGTAAGGCATGTGTACGTGTAGGAAGAGAGGAAAGTGATTGGTTCTCAGTGAATGTAGGTTTGCGGCAGGGGTGTGTGATGTCTCCATGGTTGTTTGATTTGTTTATGGATGGGGTTGTTAGGGAGGTGAATGCAAGAGTTTTGGAAAGAGGGGCAAGTATGAAGTCTGTTGGGGATGAGAGAGCTTGGGAAGTGAGTCAGTTGTTGTTCGCTGATGATACAGCGCTGGTGGCTGATTCATGTGAGAAACTGCAGAAGCTGGTGACTGAGTTTGGTAAAGTGTGTGAAAGAAGAAAGTTAAGAGTAAATGTGAATAAGAGCAAGGTTATTAGGTACAGTAGGGTTGAGGGTCAAGTCAATTGGGAGGTGAGTTTGAATGGAGAAAAACTGGAGGAAGTGAAGTGTTTTAGATATCTGGGAGTGGATCTGGCAGCGGATGGAACCATGGAAGCGGAAGTGGATCATAGGGTGGGGGAGGGGGCGAAAATTCTGGGAGCCTTGAAGAATGTGTGGAAGTCGAGAACATTATCTCGGAAAGCAAAAATGAGTATGTTTGAAGGAATAGTGGTTCCAACAATGTTGTATGGTTGCGAGACGTGGGCTATGGATACAGTTGTGCGCAGGAGGATGGATGTGCTGGAAATGAGATGTTTGAGGACAATGTGTGGTGTGAGGTGGTTCGATCGAGTAAGTAACGTAAGGGTAAGAGAGATGTGTGGAAATAAAAAGAGCGTGGTTGAGAGAGCAGAAGAGGGTGTTTTGAAATGGTTTGGGCACATGGAGAGAATGAGTGAGGAAAGATTGACCATGAGGATATATGTGTCGGAGGTGGAGGGAACGAGGAGAAGAGGGAGACCAAATTGGAGGTGGAAAGATGGAGTGAAAAAGATTTTGTGTGATCGCGGCCTGAACATGCAGGAGGGTGAAAGGAGGGCAAATAATAGAGTGAATTGGAGCGATGTGGTATACCGGGGTTGACGTGCTGTCAGTGGATTGAATCGGGGCATGTGAAGCGTCTGGGGTAAACCATGGAAAGCTGTGTAGGTATGTATATTTTGCGTGTGTGGACGTATGTATATACATGTGTATGGGGGTGGGTTGGGCCATTTCTTTCGTCTGTTTCCTTGCACTACCTCGCAAATGCGGGAGACAGCGACAAAGCAAAAAAAAAAAAAAAAAAAAAAAAAATATATATATATATATATATATATATATATATATATATATATCCCTGGGGATAGGGGAGAAAGAATACTTCCCACATATTCCCTGCGAGTTGTAGAAGGCGACTAAAAGGGAAGGGAGCGGGGGGCTGGAAATCCTCCCCTCTTGTTTTTTTTTAATTTTCCAAAAGAAGGAACAGAGAAGGGGGCCAGGTGAGGATGTTCCCTCAAAGGCCCAGTCCTCTGTTCTTAATGCTACCTCGCTATCGCGGGAAATGGCAAATAGTATGAAAGAAAAGATATATATATTTATATATATATATATATATATATATATATATATATATATATATATATATATATATATATATGTTGAGTATTCCTGGTAAATTATATGGGAGGGTATTGATTGAGAGGGTGAAGGCATGTACAGAGCATCAGATTGGGGAAGAGCAGTGTGGTTTCAGAAGTGGTAGAGGATGTGTGGATCAGGTGTTTGCTTTGAAGAATGTATGTGAGAAATACTTAGAAAAGCAAATGGATGTGTATGTAGCATTTATGGATCTGGAGAAGGCATATGATAGAGTTGATAGAGATGCTCTGTGGAAGGTATTAAGAATATATGGTGTGGGAGGCAAGCTGTTAGAAGCAGTGAAAAGTTTTTATCGAGGATGTAAGGCATGTGTACGTGTAGGAAGAGAGGAAAGTGATTGGTTCTCAGTGAATGTAGGTTTGCGGCAGGGGTGTGTGATGTCTCCATGGTTGTTTAATTTGTTTATGGATGGGGTTGTTAGGGAGGTAAATGCAAGAGTTTTGGAAAGAGGGGCAAGTATGAAGTCTGTTGGGGATGAGAGAGCTTGGGAAGTGAGTCAGTTGTTGTTCGCTGATGATACAGCGCTGGTGGCGGATTCATGTGAGAAACTGTAGAAGCTGGTGACGGAGTTTGGTAAAGTGTGTGGAAGAAGAAAGTTAAGAGTAAATGTGAATAAGAGCAAGGTTATTAGGTACAGTAGGGTTGAGGGTCAAGTCAATTGGGAGGTGAGTTTGAATGGAGAAAAACTGGAGGAAGTGAAGTGTTTTAGATATCTGGGAGTGGATCTGGCAGCAGATGGAACCATGGAAGCGGAAGTGGATCATAAGGTGGGGGAGGGGGCGAAAATTTTGGGAGCCTTGAAAAATGTGTGGAAGTCGAGAACATTATCCCGGAAAGCAAAAATGGGTATGTTTGAAGGAATAGTGGTTCCAACAATGTTGTATGGTTGCGAGGCGTGGGCTATGGATAGAGTTGTGCGCAGGAGGATGGATGTGCTGGAAATGAGATGTTTGAGGACAATGTGTGGTGTGAGGTGGTTTGATCGAGTAAGTAACGTAAGGGTAAGAGAGATGTGTGGAAATAAAAAGAGCGTGGTTGAGAGAGCAGAAGAGGGTGTTTTGAAATGGTTTGGGCACATGGAGAGAATGAATGAGGAAAGATTGACCAAGAGGATATATGTGTCGGAGGTGGAGGGAACGAGGAGAAGAGGGAGACCAAATTGGAGGTGGAAAGATGGAGTGAAAAGGATTTTGTGTGATCAGGGCCTGAACATGCAGGAGGGTGAAAGGAGGGCAAGGAATAGAGTGAATTGGAGCGATGTGGTATACAGGGGTTGACGTGCTGTCAGTGGATTGAATCAGGGCATGTGAAGCGTCCGGGGTAAACCATGGAAAGCTGTGTAGGTATGTATATTTGCGTGTGTGGACGTGTGTATGTACATGTGTATGGGGGGGGTTGGGCCATTTCTTTCGTCTGTTTCCTTGCGCTACCTCGCAAACGCGGGAGACAGCGACAAAGTATAAAAAAAAAAAAAAAAAAAAAAAAAATATATATATATATATATATATATATATATATATATATATATATATATATATATATATATATATATATATATATATATATATATATCCCTGGGGATAGGGGATTAAGAGTACTTCCCACGTATTCCCTGCGTGTCATAGAAGGCGACTAAAAAGGGGAGGGAGCGGGGGGCTGGAAATCCTCCCCTCTCGGTTTTTTTTTTTTTTTTTTTTTTTTTTTAATTTTCCAAAAGAAGGAACAGAGAATTGGGCCAGGTGAGGGTATTCCCTCAAAGGCCCAGTCCTCTGCTCTTAACGCTACCTCGCTAATGCGGGAAATGGCGAATAGTTTGAAAAAAAAAAATATATATATATATATATATATATATATGGGAGCGGGGGGCTGGAAATCCTCCCCTCTCGCGTTTTTTTTTTTTTTTTTTTTTTCTTTTTTTTTTTTTTCCAAAAGAAGGAACAGAGAATTCGGCCAGGTGAGGGTATTCCCTCAAAGGCCCAGTCCTCTGTTCTTAACGCTACCTCGCTAATGCGGGAAATGGCGAATAGTTTGAAAAAAAAAAAAAAAAAATATATATATATATATATATATATATATATATATATATATATATAATCAAAAATGAATTACATTCAATACTGGCAGAGGCAGAAGCATACTGTTAACTCACCTCTGCCATTGCAAAGGCCTTCTCCTTCTCCTGATCATCAGAGCCTTGTCCAACCCAGACATAAACTTCATCACCAGAGTCTAAGACCATCACATCATCCTCATTTAGATCCTGTTAAGACAAATCTTTCTTTTAGCTGAACACATCATTTCACATTCTTTTTACCTAGTTTGTCTTAGAAGATACCATGCAACATGAAACACATAAGTTCTACCTCACATGATTGTATGCTGAGATTAAGAAATTCCTACATACAATAAACATACATAAAAACTATGATATATAACAGTTCTGACACATGATTGACATTCTATGGTTCCTTGAATTTAAACCAAAGTTACTGATGCACTAAATTTCCCATATGTTGTGGTGCCATCTCACCTCTTGGAAGAAGTTAGACACCTCGCTGACCCGAAGACAGCCAGCAGGAGAGATGGTGCAGTGGAAGAGTCGGGGATACAGAAGAGGCTTGTCTAGGTCACGACAAGTCTTGTAATCTCCTTTCCCTCCCAGACTAGCCCAGAAGTCATCATCTTCCTCTCCCTCTGGCATCACCTTGTGCATGGAAAAGTATTGGGGAAGTATGTCAAAATTCGGAGACGAAAAGGTGAAAAAAAAGGAAGATGCAAATTGTCATGGATATACTTTTCCAAACATTTTCATTATAATTTCAGATCTATACGAGATCAGTAACATACGAATAACGATTCCTAAAATTCAATGCAATGGCACTTTAATGACATACATAGTATTATCAAAAAATTTCCACACACATAACAAGGACATGTATAGTAACACCAATAATATATATTCTCATGCTCTAATGATGCCATATGTCATCCAATTTATAAATTCTAAAAAATCTAACACACATAATTAAGTGCATCTCACATAAGAATTAGGAATATGTGCTGTGAAAGAGTAGAAAAGATAAACATATCTACAAATATATATAATGGTGCTCTACAAAGGCACTATAGTATATATAAT
Organism: Panulirus ornatus; assembly: GCF_036320965.1. Classification (NCBI taxonomy): domain Eukaryota; kingdom Metazoa; phylum Arthropoda; class Malacostraca; order Decapoda; family Palinuridae; genus Panulirus; species Panulirus ornatus. Next base: position 21,786,179 of record NC_092281.1, on the reverse strand, counting down.
AGCTTTTAAAATTCTAATGACTGATGACTGTACTGCTGGTACATGATGTAACTGGTTTTCATTCAGAATGGTAGAGGAACGGCTTACAAATATAAACGTAGAAATATACAACCAGCAATAGCTGGTATAATAATATCACTCATGTAAGCAATATCATAGAACAATGAATAAAAAACAAATATAGTTTTAAAAGAATCATCAAAATTCAAAACTGCTTGCATACATTCACAGGCCTGTCACTAAAAGCTGACACACTGAAGGTTCACTTTGCAGATGATGGCGAAGTCATCATCAGGCTTCCCAAAGTGTTAAACAGATTATCATGATACTGTGTCACCTCAATTGGTCGTTGCTATTTGCAATAAAATTCTAATCAACTTTATATGTAGTTTGAATAGTTTGAAAGTAGAGGATTTAACACTGCAGTAGATTCTCTAATATCATCCCTGAACATGAATATTTCAGCAGTGCAATACATGTGATCACTTAAAATTTAAACAATTATAAAAACTTATTTTCTACTTTAAATCTATGAAAATAATAGCTTTATCTGGTTCAAAAAAGGCAAAAGTTAAAAATTGTATTAATTCTTTGCACTCCGGTCTTGATGCAACTTTTCTCATGTGGGAAATAGCAAATTTGTACAAAAGAAGGAAAACCTTTAAAGATTTCTCAACTCTACATGTCAAATATTACATTACTCTTAAAACAAGGCGATTCATTAAATGTTTTCTCCAAACACTCATATGCAGTTAAAGTCCTAACAAGCAATACCATGGAGACATGAAAACGAGAAGCAAAATTACTCACCTTCAATTCACGGCCAGGAGACACTAGCTCTGCAACCTTTTCACCCATAGTCTTCTCATCCTCACTGGCTCCCTGGATTATCATAGGAAGCATTTTGGATATTCAAGATATCAGTATTCATTTATGTATATGTATGCCTTTTCTGGTTTTCCTAATAAAAAACAGCACTGCATGTATCTGCATATTTCACAAGAATCACCTATGATACGAATCAATGTATGTCTAACCAGTATGAGATACTACATTATTAATTAGTGTAAAATGATAATTCTAGCAATGTCCCATAATTCCAAAAATCACATGTTATTCCCCAATGGAGTAAAAATGATGTTAAATTATTGTTTATAAAAAACAAGCAGATTAAACCTTTAACTGTGTCAGTCCTAATAATCACTGTACACTCTGTGTGTGGGCCATTCTCAAATATTCTACAAGTATATTTCCAAAAGTTTGTTAGAGTTTACTAAATCATATTTTTGTAAATACGTTGAGATACTAATCAACCTCATGAAACACAGTGTGTTCAATGTTCCCCTTACCTTATGTTTTATGATAAGGAAAAGCTGCAGGAATACTGTCATGCACATATTATGAGATGTGTGGTGTTTTTGGTAGTTTTTATCACTAAAAAACATTATCACAGGGTTTTTTCATCACTAGTATCTACTATTTTGTAAGAAAGTCACAGCATCACAAATTATTATATAATGTGAGGGTAAAGATCTTGAATAGGCTTCTTGGCATCACACATACTGACAAGTGTATGGAAAAAATTTAGGCTGTAGCATCTGGTAACAATGTGTGGAAAACCACAACCAGATATATTTTGCCTCATGGCTGAGGTAAATGATTCAAGAATCTCTAATATATGCACCCCAGCCACAGTGCAAAAAATATTTTAAAAAGCATAAATAACCAAACAAACACAGGTGTATATATCCCATCTGCAGTTGATGGGTTACGATACTGATATTTAGGAAGTGACAGTGCAGTTCTTTGAGAACACTAAGTGCATTTTATATGAGCAAATATTAATTCTTTTCTCTAAAGTTTGACATATAAATATGACTACTACCAATATCTAACTTCTACACCAAGCATCAAATCTTCAGATAAAAAATAAGTAACAATTATATGATTTATTCTAAATGAACAGATCTCTTCATTCATAGCAAGTCAAACTACCCACCACACTATCATGATTTTACAGCTGTGAGATGGGGATGGCCCAATTCCCTCCCACTGTTCCTACTATTTTTTTCTTAAGTCAAAGACAATGGTTATTGACAGAAGTTCTCATCATGAATAGGTCTCCATTGAAAAAAAAGAAATTAGAGACATTTACAGAGAGAAAAAGAAATAAGACCCAAGCCTAAAATAAACATTTTGTGGTAAAATGTGTGAGGAGGTAATAAGGAGAGGGATAGTGTACATCAGGATAAGACACTGTCTAACTTAGTAACTTATATTTTGTGGATAGAAAGCAAAACTATGTGTCCAATCACAACTGGTAGCAAATCTGCTATTTACTAATTTGTACTAAACGAGTTTTTCACTTGGTCCTTTCCTGCTTTTATTAGGTCAACGTATGGATTAATCTTTTATTTCACACTGGCTAACACTTTATGGGCAATACATGCCATAATCGAAGGCCATCTTGGGTGAAAAGAAAAAAAGGGGGAAAAGTGTAGAGAGATCATTCATCACTACAAATGCTGTAGACTTGACCCTTAACAGCAGAGAGGTTATTAGTAGTGGGCAAGTCAAAATAAGGAAAAGAATTCCAAAGCTTCACTGTTCAAGGAGAGAAGGTATCACATCTATCAATCCTTATGTGGCTAGTCGCCACAGAGAAACAAAAAGAAGCAACAGCTAGATAAAATCCATGGGGTCAAATCTTGGTGGCAAGGACACATATAGACACCACACAAGTGCTAAGTGGAAAGAAAGTGAAGGTTACAGACAGGTGAAGCCTGAAAAATTAATGAAACAGAAAGCTTTTGATTCCTCTCTTACTAACAGGGAGGTGGACACAGAACCACTCTAGATATGTAAGCAGTACCCAATACTAGGATTAATAAAATTTTGTAGGTATGGAAGAGGTGTTCACAAGAAAAATAACTATGGCACCTCTATAGCACCTCCAGCTTTGGGGAATAATACATCGAGACAATGATTATATGTTGTTTCTAGGATAGAGTGGAAGTTATGGCTTTGCACAACATATTTATGATTTTAGAGGGCTGAACAGTGGCATTCTAAAACTGAAGAGAGGAAGATGAGCAACACTTAGAAAGCAAAATAGGGAGGACCTGCATCTTAGCACCACTGAAATTAAACAAGTTAGTGTTTCCCTGCTTCAAGAAGCAAGACAGGTCCAAACTGAAAGAGGAGATAGATTCAGTGCAAGAAAGATTATGAGCATTAGAATGAGTTGGTAAAGGAGAGGGACTTGAAATGTATAAAGTGGAATTATCAGTATGTAAATAAATAGGGTTAGAAGTTGATGAATGATAATTAGAGATAACAGGGAATAGATCAATCATATGAGATAATGAATAGGAACACCACTATTGACAGGATTAGAGTGACAAGTTAAAATCATCAATAATTGCAATGGATTAGCCAAAGAGAAAACTGTATTTTAGGAAACAGAGAGCTGAAAAATCAGCTTTCTAAGTGCTTCAGTAGCCCCACAGAAAAGGATCCTTGGATAGGAAGTTACTTATGTATATCTGCGTGATGTAAGGTAAACATTTTGCATACAAGTACTTCTTTAGGCAACTAAAGCAAGCTGATCTATTACATTAATATTTCTTTTCCTTTTCCATGCTTGATCGCAATTTCCTGCATCAGTGAGGTAGGGGCAGGAACACACAAAGATAGGCCACATCTGCTCACATCCACTCTCTCGCTGTCATGTGCAGAGTACCAAAATCACAACTCCCTATCTAAAACTAAGCCCCACAGGCCTATCCACAGTTTACCCCAGATGCTTCAAATGCCCTGATTTTGTCCACTGACAGCACATCGACTCCTGTACACCATATCGTTCCAATTGTCTCTATCCCATGTATGCCTTTCACCCTCCAATTTGCTCTCCCTAATCTCCTTGTTCCCTCCACATCTGACACATATGTCCTCTTTGTCAACCTCTCCTCACTCATTCTTTCCATATGTCCAAACCATTTCAGGACACCCTCTTCAGCTATCTCAACTACATTCTTTTTACCACCACACCTCTCTCTTAACCTTTCATTAATTACTCAATAAAATGTTCAAAACAAGGTATTTTCTAAATTCCAGTTGGCAACCCTCTATTATCCAAAAAAAAAAAGAAAAATTAAGATACTTAAAATGTTTCACATCGTGGGTACACCTCCAAACAGTGATCAGTTTACTCACCAACTAGTGTTTTAAGGCACTGGTGATTGTTTACCATATCCCATATTCTTTCTGGCATGGTGTAGTGTGCTGGTCTTCCACATGTGTATTTTATACACCCTGGATCACTGTATTATCAGTAAACATCATCTTCCCAAGCCCTTTCACCCCCTACAGACTGCATACTTGCCTACCTCTCCAAGGCTCCTGTGTCTATCTCCCTCTCCAGCCTATACATAAACAAATTAAACAACCGTCATGGCATCATTCACCAACTTGGACCCATTCACTCTCCCCTCTTCCTCCTTAAATACATGCCTTACACCCTTTATAAAAACTTCTCAATGCTTCAAGTAGCTTTCCTCCCTCACTGTATATTCTTAAGACATTCCACAAGGCATCTCATACGCTTTCTCCACATCCAGAAATGATGCATACAAATCCATCTGTTTCTCAGGGTATTTCTCACATACATTCTATAAAGCGAACACCTGATTCACACATCCTTTATCATTTCTGAAACCACACTGCTCCTTCCTAATCTGATGCTCTGAAAATGCCTTCAGTCTCTCAGTTACTACTCTCCTATACAACTTACCAGGTACATGCAACTTATACCTCTGTAGTACAAACCCTCACCTTTACCCCCTTCGCTTTGTACAGTGGAACTACATATGCATTTTGTCTATCTTCAAACACCTCGCCATGATACACACATACAATGAAAATTCTTCCAAAGCAATGAACAACACATTCATCCCCTTTCTTAATATATTCAACTGCAAAACAATCTACTCCAGCCACCTAGGCACATTTCATCTTACCTATGGCTTTCATCTCCTCTTCTCTCTTCACTAAACCACTCTCCATGACTCTCTCACTCTACATACCACCCTGACTCAAAAATCCTACATCTGCTATCCTAACACCAAACACATTCAACAGCCTTTCAAAATACTCACTCCATCTCCTCCTCACTACATGTTACCACTTCCCCTTTTGTCTCCTTCATCAATGTTCCTATTCATTCTCTTTGTTTTTTGCATATCATTAACCTCCTACCAAAACATTTTACCCTCCACAGAGTTTACTGATACTCGCTCACCCCAACTCTCATTTGCCCTCTTTTTCAACCTTGACACCATCCTCTTGACCTCCTGCTGCTTTCTCTGATACATCCCGCAATCATTTGCACTCCTTCCCTGTAAGTACCACCAAAACACCTATTTTCTTTCACTATTAACTTTACTTATTTATTACACCATTCCCTACCCTTTCTAATCTTCCTACCTCCCACCTTTTGCAGGCCACATACATCCCATTCTTCATCAACTCCCTCCCCTTGCTTCATTTACTCTCACCTTTGCTATTTTACTCTTTCTTGCTATCTTCTCACACAAATCTCTTTTCCAAGCTTGCATACTTTCACCACTTTCTCTATTAATACTGTTTTATCTTTTCCTAAAACTACAAAGTTTCACCCTAACCTCCACATGATAGTGATCAGACATCCCACCAGCTGCTCCTCTAACCACCTTTACATCCAAAAGTCTCTGCTTTATATGCCTATCAATTGACGTAATCCAATAATGCCCAGTGACCATCTTTCCTACTCACATCCACACACTTGTTGAAGTCCCTCTTTTTAAATCAGGTATTCCCAATCCCCAGCCCTCTTTCAGCACACTGCTCCACAAGCTGTCCTCCATTTCCATTCATAATAACGATTAATACCCCATATTACTGCCTTATTACTCACCTTCACATCAAATTACCCAATCCCATTCATAATAATGATTAATACCCCATATTACTAATTTTTCACATCAAATCACCCATCACTAATACCTCTTGCATCAAAACTGCTAACACTCATTAAGCTGCTCCTAAAACACTTGTTTCTCATGACCAGGTACATAAGCATTAATAATCACCTATCTCTTGCTTTACACTTTCATCTCACCCACATCAGTCTAAAGTTTACTTCCTTAAACTCTTTCTCATTTCCACAACTGCTTCAGGAGTAGTGCTTCTCCTTCCTTAACTCTAGTCATCTCACCAACCCCTGACTTTACTCCTGAGACATTTCTATAACATTCTTCCCCTTTACCCTTGAGCTTTGTTTCACTCAGCAGAGCCATAAAATCTTGGTTTCTTTCCTCAAACATAGTACCTATCTCTCGTATCTTGGTTATATCCACATACATTTAGACACCCCATCATGAGCATTCAAGGAGGATGAGAACTCCCTACTTTGCTCTTTCTTCTTTTCCATCTTTTAGAAATTGAAATATTTTATGTATATTATATTTTAACTTGTATTTTAACTTTCTAAAAGGGGAAACAGAAGAAGGAGTCACGCAGGGAGTGCTCATCCTCCTCGAAGGCTCAGACTGGGGTGTCTTAATGCGTGTGGATGTAACCAATATGAGAAAAAAGGAGAGAAAGGCAGTATGTTTGAGGAAAGGAACCTGGATGTTCTGGCTCTGAGTGAAACAAAGCTCAAGGTTAAAGGGAAAGGAAGGTTTGGGAATGTTTTGGGAGTAAAGTCGGGGTTGGCGGGAGGACAAGAGCAAAGGAAGAAGTAGCATTACTCTTGAAACAGTTGTGCGAGTATGCGATAGAGTGTAAGAAAGTAAACTCTAGATTGATATGGGTAAAACTGAAAGTGGATGGAGAGAGATGGGTGATAATTGGGCCTGTGCACCTGGGCATGAGAAGAAAGATCATGAGAGGCAAGTGTTTTGGGAGCAGCTGAGTGAATGTGTTAGCAGTTTTGATGCACGAGACCTAGTTATAGTGATGGGTGATTTGAATGCAAAGGTGAGTAATGTGGCAGTTGAGGGAATAATTGGTATACATGGGGTGTTCAGTGTTGTAAACGGAAATGGTGAAGAGCTTGTAGATTTGTGTGCTGAAGAAGAACTGGTGACTGGGAATACCTGGTTTAAAAAAAAAGATATACATAAGTATACGTATGTAAGTACGAGAGATGGCCAGAGAGCGTTGTTGGATTACATGTTAATTGATAGGCGTGTGAAAGAGAGACTTTTGGATGTTAATGTGCTGAGAGGTGCAACTGGAGGGATGTCTGATCATTATCTTGTGGAGGCAAAGGTGAAGATTTGTAGAGGTTTTCAGAAAAGAAGAGGAATGTTGGGGTGAAGAGAGTGGTGAGAGTAAGTGAGCTTGGGAAGGAGACTTGTGTGAGGAAGTACCAGGAGAGACTGAGAATGGAAAAATGTGAGAGCAAATGACGTAAGGGGAGTAGGGGAGGAATGGGATGTATTTAGGGAAGCAGTGATGGCTTGCACAAAGGATGCTTGTGGCATGAGAAGTGTGGGAGGTGGGCAGATTATAAAGGGTAGTAAGTGGTTGGATGAAGAAGTAAGATTACTAGTGAGAGAAGATAGAGGCATTTGGATGATTTTTGCAAAGAAATAGTGCAAATGACTGGGAGATGTATAAAATAAAGAGGCTGGAGGTCAAGAGAAAGGTGCAAGAGGTCAAAAAGAGAGCAAATGAGAGTTGGAATGAGAAAGTATCATTAAATCTTAGGGAGAACAAAAAGATGTTCTGGAAGGAGGTAAATAAAGTGCGTAAGACAAGAGAACAAATGGGAACATCGGTGAAAGGGGGCTAATGGGGAGGCAATAACAAGTGGTGGTGATATGAGGAGATGGAGTGAGTATTTTGAAGGTTTGTTGAATGTGTTAGATGATATAGGGTGGTTTGGTTGAGGTGAAGTGCGAAGTGAGAGGGTCAGGGAGGATGATTTGGTAAACAGAGAAGAGGTAGTGAAAGCTTTGTGGAAGATGAAAACCGGTAAGGTGGCAGGTTTGGATGGTATTGCAGTGGAATTTATTAAAAAAATGGGGTGACTGTTATTGACTGGTTGGTGAGGATATTCAATGTATGTAAGGCTCATGGTGAAGTGCCTTAGGATTGGAAGAATGCATGCATAGTGCCATTGTACAAAGGCAAAGGGGATAAATGTGAGTTCTCAAAGTACAGAGGTATAAGTTTGTTGAGTATTCCTGGGAAATTATATGGGAGGGTATTGATTGAGAGGGTGAAGGAATGTACAGAACATCAGATTGGGGAAGAGCTGTGTGGTTTCAGAAGTGGTAAAGGATGTGTGGATCAGGTGTTTGCTTTGAAGAATGTATGCGAGAAATACTTAGAAAAACAAATGGATTTGCATCAAGCATTTATGAATGTGGAGATGGCATATGATAGAGCTGATAGAGATGCTCTGTGGAATGTATTAAGAGTATATGTTGTGGGAGGCAAGTTGCTAGAAGCAGTGAAAAGTTTTTATTGAGAATGTAAGGCATGTGTAAGGCATGTAGGAAGAGAGGAAAGTGATTGGTTCTCAGTGAATGTTGGTTTGTGGCAGGGGTGCATGATGTTTCCATGATTGTTCAATTTGTTTATGGATGGGGTTGTTAGGGAGGTAAATGCAAGAGTTTTGGAGAGAGGGATAAGTATGCAGTCTGTTGTGGATGAGAGGGCTTGGGAAGTGAGTCACCTATTGTTCGCTGATGATACAGTGCTGGTGGCTGATTCGGGAGAGAAACTGCAGAAGCTGGTGACTGAATTTGGTAAATGTGTGAAAGAAGAAAGCCGAGAGTAAATGCGAATAAGAGCAAGGTTATTAGGTACAGGAGGGTTGAGGGACAAGTTAATTGGGAGGTAAGTTTGAATGGAGGTAAACTGGAGAAGTCAAGTGTTTTAGGTATCTGGGAGTGGACTTGGCAGCGGATGGAACCATGGAAGTGGAAGCGAGTCACAGGGTGGGGGAGGGGGAGGAGAAGTTCTGGGAGTGTTGAAGAATGTGTGGAAGGCGAGAACATTACCTCGGAAAGCAAGAATGGTATGTTTGAAGGAATAGTGGTTCCAAAAATGTTATATGGTTGCAAGGCATGGGCTATAGATTGAGTTGTGCGGAGGAGGGTGTATGTGTTAGAAATGAGATGTTTGAGGACAATATGTGGTGTGAGGTGGTTTGATCGAGTAAGTAATGGTACTACAAAGAGTGTGGTTGAAAGAGCAGAAGAGTGTGTATTGAAATGGTCTGGTCACATGGAGAGAATGAGTGAGGAAAGATTGACAAAGAGGATATGTATGAGTCGGAGGTGGAGAGAACAAGGAGAAGTGGGAGACCAAATAGGAGGTGGAAGGATGGAGTGAAAAACTTTTTGAGCAATCGGGGCCTAAACATACATGAGGGTGAAAGGTGTGCAAGGAATAGAATGAAATGGAATGATGTGGTATACCGAGGCTGACGTGCCATCAATGGATTGAACCAGGGCATGTGAAGCATCTGGGGTACACCATGTAAAGTTCTGTGGGGCCTGGATGTGGAAAGGAAGCTGTGGTTTCCGTACATTATACATGACAGCTAGAGACTGGGTGTAAATGAATGTGGCCTTTGTTGTCTTTTCCTAGCGCTACCTGACACGCATGTGGGGGGAGGGGGGGTTGTCATTTTATGTGTGGCAGGGTGACGACGGGGATGCATAAAGGCAGCAAGTACGAATTATGTACACGTGTATGTAGAATATGTCTGTGTATGTATATATATGTGTATGTTGAAATGTATAGGCATGTATATGTGCGTGTGTGGACGTGTATGTATATCCATGTGTATGTGGGTGGGTTGGGTCGTTCTTTCGTCTGTTTCCTTGCGCTATCTCACTAACGCGAGAGACAGTGAAAGTATAAAAAAAATCTATTTATTTATTTTGCTTTGTCACTGTCTCCTGCGCCTCCGAGGTAGCACAAGGAAACAGACGAAACAAATGGCCCAACCCACCCCCACACACACACACACGTCCACACACGCAAACATACACAACTACACATCCCAACGTACACACATATATACACACACATATACACACATGCACACAATTCACACTGTCTGCCCATACTCACCCCCATCGCCATCCCATCACACACGGAATAACATCCCCCTCCCCCCTCATGTGTGCGAGGCAGCACCAGGAAAAGACAACAAAGGCCCCATTCGCTGACACTCAATCTCCAGCTGTCATGCAATAATGCTCGAAACCACAGCTCCCTTTCCACATCCAGGCCCCACACAACTTTCCATGGTTTACCCCAGACGCTTCACATGCCCTGATTCAATCCACTAACAGCACGTCAACCCCGGTATACCACATCGATCCAATTCACTCTATTCCTTGCCCTCCTTTCACCCTCCTCCATGTTCAGGCCCCGATCACACAAAATCTTTTTCACTCCATCTTTCCACCTCCAATTTGGTCTCCCACTTCTCCTTGTTCCATCCACCTCCGACACATATATCCTCTTGGTCAATCTTTCCTCACTCATTCTCTCCATGTGCCCAAACCATTTCAAAACACCCTCTTCTGCTCTCTCAACCATGCTCTTTTTATTTCCACACATCTCTCTTACCCTTACGTTACTTACTCGATCAAACCACCTCACACCACACATTGTCCTCAAACATCTCATTTCCAGCACATCCATCCTCCTGCGCACAACTCTATCCATAGCCCACGCCTCGCAACCATACAACATTGTTGGAACCACTATTCCTTCAAACATACCCATTTTTGCTTTCCGAGATAATGTTCTCGACTTCCACACATTCTTCAAGGCTCCCAGAATTTTCGCCCCCTCCCCCACCCTATGATCCACTTCCGCTTCCATGGTTCCATCCGCTGCCAGATCCACTCCCAGATATCTAAAACACTTTACTTCCTCCAGTTTTTCTCCATTCAAACTTACCTCCCAGTTGACTTGACCCTCAACCCTACTGTACCTAATAACCTTCCTCTTATTCACATTTACTCTTAACTTTCTTCTTTCACACACTTTACCAAACTCAGTTACCAGCTTCTGCAGTTTCTCACATGAATCAGCCATCAGCGCTGTATCATCAGCAAACAAAAACTGACTCACTTCCCAAGCTCTCTAATCCCCAACAGACTTCATACTTGTCCCTCTTTCCAAAACTCTTGCATTCACCTCCCTAACAACCCCATCCATAAACAAATTAAACAACCATGGAGACATCACACATCCCTGCCGCAAACCTACATTCACTGAGAACCAATCACTTTCCTCTCTTCCTACACGTACACATGCCTTACATCCTTGGTAAAAACTTTTCACTGCTTCTAACAACTTGCCTCCCACACCATATATTCTTAATACCTTCCACAAAGCAACTCTATCAACTCTATCATATGCCTTCTCCAGATCCATAAATGCTACATACAAATCCATTTGCTTTTCTAAGTATTTCTCACATACATTCTTCAAAGCAAACACCTGATCCACACATCCTCTACCACTTCTGAAACCACACTGCTCTTCCCCAATCTGATGCTCTGTACATGCCTTCACCCTCTCAATCAATACCCTCCCATATAATTTACCAGGAATACTCAACAAACTTATACCTCTGTAGTTTGAGCACTCACTCTTATCCCTTTGCCTTTGTACAATGGCACTATGCACGCATTCTGCCAATCCTCAGGCACCTCACCATGAGTCATACATACATTAAATAACCTTACCAACCAGTCAATAATACAGTCACCCCCTTTTTTAATAAATTCCACTGCAATACCATCCAAACCTGCTGCCTTGCTGGCTTTCATCTTCTGCAAAGCTTTTACTACCTCTTCTCTGTTTATCAAATCATTTTCCCTAACCCTCTCACTTTGCACACCACCTCGACCAAAACACCCTTCATCTGCCACTCTATCATCAAACACATTCAACAAACCTTCAAAATACTCACTCCATCTCCTTCTCACATCACCACTACTTGTTATCACCTCCCCATTTGCGCCCTTCACTGAAGTTCCCATTTGCTCCCTTGTCTTACGCACTTTATTTACCTCCTTCCAGAACATCTTTTTATTCTCCCTAAAATTTAATGATACTCTCTCACCCCAACTCTCATTTGCCCTCTTTTTCACCTCTTGCACCTTTCTCTTGACCTCCTGTCTCTTTCTTTTATACATCTCCCACTCGATTTCATTTTTTCCCTGCAAAAATTGTCCAAATGCCTCTCTCTTCTCTTTCACTAATAATCTTACTTCTTCATCCCACCACTCACTACCCTTTCTAATCAACCCACCTCCCACTCTTCTCATGCCACAAGCATCTTTTGCGCAATCCATCACTGATTCCCTAAATACATCCCATTCCTCCCCCACTCCCCTTACTTCCATTGTTCTCACCTTTTTCCATTCTGTACTCAGTCTCTCCTGGTACTTCCTCACACAAGTCTCCTTCCCAAGCTCACTTACTCTCACCACCCTCTTCACCCCAACATTCACTCTTCTTTTCTGAAAACCCATACAAATCTTCACCTTAGCCTCCACAAGATAATGATCAGACATCCCTCCAGTTGCACCTCTCAGCACATTAACATCCAAAAGTCTCTCTTTCACGCGCCTGTCAATTAACATGTAATCCAATAACGCTCTCTGGCCATCTCTCCTACTTACATACGTATACTTATGTATATCTCGCTTTTTAAACCTGGTATTCCCCATCACCAGTCCTTTTTCAGCACATAAATCTACAAGCTCTTCACCATTTCCATTTACAACACTGAACCCAATGTATACCAATTATTCCCCCAACTGCCACATTACTCACCTTTGCATTCAAATCACCCATCACTATAACCCGGCCTCGTGCATCAAAACCACTAACACACTCAATTCAGCTGCTCCCAAAACACTTGCCTCTCATGATCTTTCTTCTCATGCCCAGGTGCATATGCACCAATAATCACCCATCTCTCTCCATCAACTTTCAGTTTTACCCATATTAATCGAGAATTTACTTTCTTATATTCTATCACATACTACCACAACTCCTGTTTCAGGAGTACTGCTACTCCTTCCCTTGCTCTTGTCCTCTCACTAACCCCTGACTTTACTCCCAAGACATTCCCAAACCACTCTTCCCCTTTATATATATATATATATATATATATATATATATATATATATATATATATATATATATATATATATATATATTTTTTTTTTTTTTTGCTTTGTCGCTGTCTCCCGCGTTTGCGAGGTAGTGCAAGGAAACAGACGAAAGAAATGGCCCAACCCACCCCCAATACACATGTATATACATACGTCCACACACGCAAATATACATACCTACACAGCTTTCCATGGTTTACCCCAGACGCTTCACATGCCCTGATTCAATCCACTGACAGCACGTCAACCCCGGTATACCACATCGATCCAATTCACTCTATTCCTTGCCCTCCTCTCACCCTCCTGCATGTTCAGGCCCCGATCACACAAAATCTTTTTCACTCCATCTTTCCACCTCCAATTTGGTCTCCCACTTCTCCTCGTTCCATCCACCTCCGACACATATATCCTCTTGGTCAATCTTTCCTCACTCATTCTCTCCATGTGCCCAAACCATTTCAAAACACCCTCTTCTGCTCTCTCAACCACGCTCTTTTTATTTCCACACATCTCTCTTACCCTTACGTTACTTACTCGATCAAACCACCTCACACCACACATTGTCCTCAAACATCTCATTTCCAGCACATCCATCCTCCTGCGCACAACTCTATCCACAGCCCACCCCTTGCAATCATACAACATTGTTGGAACCACTATTCCTTCAAACATACCCATTTTTGCTTTCCGAGATAATGTTCTCAACTTCCACACATTCTTCAAGGCTCCCAGAACTTTCGCCCCCTCCCCCACCCTATGATCCACGTGCTGTCAGTGGATTGAATCAGGACATGTGAAGCCTCTGGGGTCAACCATGGAAAGCTGTGTAGGTATGTATATTTGCGTGTGTGGACGTATGTATATACATGTGTATGGGGGTGGGTTGGGCCATTTCTTTCGTCTGTTTCCTTGTGCTACCTCGCAAAAGCGGGAGACAGCGACAAAACAAAAAAAAAAAAAAGAAAAAAGAAAAAAAATGAAAAATGTAAGAAATAATTTAGAAAACTGAAACTTCTAGCTGGAAATGAAATGAAAAATGAATGTCACGTAATGGTTCAACCTCTGGCTATGGAAAAGGGAAATGCATAATTTATTTACACAAACGTCAATAGTAGTTTCCATCAATTTAACCACTATCATAAATATAAATAGATAAAATAAAAGTTATGCATATTAATCATCAAATCAATTATCAAATCATTCATTTCATTTCTTTAATTCTTTTAAGATGCTTTTTTATTGTAATGCTTCTATTACACCTGTCCACTTTAGCAACTTGTCATCCACTCCTCAAGAGAAAATTGAAGACTAAGGAACTCAAACCTTGCCAATCCACAAGTATGTTTGTCCTGGAGTTTCCAGAATGTAGGCATCATCTGAGTTTAGGGAGTCAGCCTTCTCAGGCATCTGGATAGCACGGGTATCAAAGTCACATGTACCACGTACCTGTAGCATAACCAAAAATATAATGTAGTGTACATTAAACAATAAGAAATTTCAAATATGCAATCCAAATGATCTTCATCGAAAACCCTCAGGAATCTTAAGCACTATGAGGAATACGGCATACTGCACAAGTTGAAAAAGGGTTGTTACCTTTGGAAAATTTCATGAATCTTGTTTTTCTGTCACAGCCTAAGTGTCAATTAGAGATAAACCTTCTACACTTCCCCTTTAATGTCTGAAGAAGAATATATGGGACATTCTGAAGATAAGTTATTCAAATTTCAGTCCTACTTTGATCTATAAAATGAAGCAGTGAAGAAATTGCACATAATCTAACTATATGGTGTTCCATATGGTTATCATTTTGCTCTCATTGTATTTCTTACCCGGAAAAGTCTTGTTCCATCAACATCATATGTGTCATGGTCATGTACATTCTTGAAGCCAGAAGCCTTTCCACCAAGGAAAATAACCATGCGACCTGAAAAGATTAAGTGATTAAGGACTGGGTATGTTCAACATTGAATATAGAACATATACCTATAAAGTTTTCTCCAAATATTTCTTTATGTGCCTCCTTAATACTTACCCTTCTCATCTAAACTTCTCATAACACTATGAGGCTTTTCATCTAATTTTTGCATGTTTAACATTTTCTACTGTTAACACCTTAACCATTATCCTTAAGTATTTTTTCACAGTTCTGATTTCTGAGCTTTCTAAATACAAAAAGAACAATCACATTTGAGACATCCATCACTTATTATGTGTCCTACATGCTACCTTCTATAGTCATTAACACATAAATATCAGGGTATTTCCTCTTCTAGGTTCTCTAATCCTAAACTTTGGAAAAAGTGTCACTCTACCAAATCTGCATCCTTAAAGATCTTTTCAAACTGCTAATTCTACTGTTTCTTTCTTAGATAATTTACTTTATTACCACATCAAACCTAAATAAAATCAAAATAAGGTAAACATATCTCTTATTTCATTCCAATAATTCACATTCAGACTTCACTTACCCTTGAAAACCCTGAGGAAGTGAGCAGGCTCATAACCCTGAACGACACGCACTTGTACAGCCTTGCCATTTAGTTCATTGTCAAGGCGAACTGTGTGGATAGCTGAAGCAGCTTTCTCATCTTGACTACTTGAGCAACCCTAAAATTTGAGAAAAATGCAAAGTGATAAATATACAACATCAATAATAAGTATATAATATCCCATTTCTATATACCCATATTAAATATATTATCAACATAAAAAGCATGCAAGGAATAGAGTGAATTGGAAGAATGTGGTATGCTGGGGTCGACATGCTGTCAATGGACTGAACCAGGGCATGTGAAGTGTCTGGGATAAACCATGGAAAGGTTTGTGGGGCCTGGATGTGGATAGGGAGCTGTGGTTTCAGTGCATTACACATGACAGCTAGAGACCGAGTGTGAACGAATGTGGCTTCTTTTGTCTTTTCCTGGTGCTATCTTGCTGGGTGGGGATGGGGGGAATGCTATTTCATGTGTGGTGGGGTGGTGACGGGAATGGATGAAGGCAGCAAGTACGAATATGTGCATGTATACAAGTCTGTGTATGTATGTGTATGTATACGTTGAAGTGTACATGTATGTATATGTGCGTGTGTGGGTGTTTATGTATATAAATGTGTATGTGGGTGAGTTGGGCCATTCATTGTCTATTTCCTTGCGGGAGACAGTGATTAAGTGTAATAATTAAAAAATAATTCAAGTCCAAGGTGAAGAGGTAGACCACAAAAGAGAAGGGCAAATTTGGTAGCCAAATTTCACATGTGATTTCCAGAGAAATGATATTTTAACATTTTTTTTTTTTTTTTCAAACTATTCGCCATTTCCCGCATTAGCGAGGTAGCGTTAAGAACAGAGGACTGGGCCTTTGAGGGAATCCCTCACCTGGCCCCCTTCTCTGTTCCTTTTCTTTTGGAAAATTAAAAAAAAACGAGAGGGGAGGATTTCCAGCCTCCCGCTCCCTCCCCTTTTAGTCGCCTTCTGCGACACGCAGGGAATACGTGAGAAGTATTCTTTCTCCCCTATCCTGCATTAATCTGAATCCATTCCAGTCAGTTTGCCTGACTCCTGCCTATCAGAATGCTTGTAGTGATTCAGGTAGAATTTGAACAGCACAAGGATGCAAAGATACTGCATCTTCTTAACGGGAGTAAGCCCAGTTATCACAACATAAAGGGAATAAATGTAGAAGTAGCATTATCAAGAAATGGTTAACAAAGCAAATGTGATATTACAAGAACACTGTGTATATCAAGAAATTGGAGCATCTTTCAGGTACTGATACAGAATGATCACATTCCAATGACACATTATATCCAAAATAAATGCAATTCTTCTTTACATATGCTATCATATGGTAAATTACATAATAATGATTTTTCGAATGGTCAATACACTTGAGACAACACATCAAAGAACCCAAAAGCCTTACCTGCCAAAAGTAAATGATATACCCAACATTTCCATCAATCTCATATGTATACTTCAAGACATACGAATCGCCACCAAAGAAGAAACCGTATGTGCCCTCATCCACTGGTTCTAGTTCAAAGTTCTCAACACGCCAAATCTCAATCTAGAATAAAACAGAAACCTACTGATTGAAAATATACAAACAGCCTAAACAAGGATTGTTTGTAGTATCAAATAAATGTGAAAGTGATTTCAAACATGAAAGTATTATACAGTAGGCATAACAGATCCTTGAAGGTGTATTAATTTTCAGTTCATTTTAATGAAAATACAAGACTATCAGTAATAGTGTTAGATTTCGCTAATAATAAATG
Source organism: Panulirus ornatus (assembly GCF_036320965.1). Taxonomy (NCBI): domain Eukaryota; kingdom Metazoa; phylum Arthropoda; class Malacostraca; order Decapoda; family Palinuridae; genus Panulirus; species Panulirus ornatus. The sequence continues at coordinate 21,768,692 of NC_092281.1, read as the reverse complement.
AAAGCAAGACTTGAAGAGCATTATGAAATGTATCATAACTCAGCTAACAATTTTTCCATGTATTACCTTGGAAAAAAGCTGTATATACATTAATTTTAAACTACTCACTAATATCATTTTCTCTAAAACTAAGCAGCACCAAAATTCCTTTCAATCACATGTACAGTCACAACCTCTAAAATCCTCCCTTATCAGTCTCATGTCTTTTGTAAATCCATGAATGATACATCATTCTTTTTCCAAACTAGTACTTTCCTCATTATCTGCTTAAGTGCAAATCAACTTTGCATCATGTGCCCTTACCAGTTCGATCATGATTTTTACCAAGGGGATTAGTAATCCGTGTAAAAAGAGTTAAAAGTCTACCTCATACCTTGCCAATTTTGCCAAGAAAACCTGTTCCTTAGTAATCCTTAAAAAAAAAATTCTTTGTTTCATTCAGACTGCAGAACAATCAATGACTTCATCCAATAATCAAAGCTCTCATACACATTTTCCAAACCCATTCAACTTGTAGTCACCTTCACTATCACATTCACTTTTCTAACTAAATCTGACTATCTAGTTCTTTGGATGCATCATTGCTCTTCTCATCTTTCTAGTTGTTTCCCCACTTCTCACAAACTTCCTTTCTGTAACATGCTATCTCTACATTTTCTATGTACAATCTCCCAATCTCCTTTTTGGTGCAGATCTCCCTCATGTATCTTTCTACTCCCTTCCAAAATAACCTGTTACTCTCAGAGCCCAGGAGTTTTGCTCAAGAAAGCACTTTCTTTGACATATAAGTGTTACAGTAATGTGAAATCATCTTACATCCTCTGCTGTATAACGGTTGTCGGTTTTACTTTCATGTTACAATAACCAAACAACATGGTTAGACAGTCTAATATATTTTTTGTACAACATAACCTTTTCACTTTTTACAGCATATTCTCACTCTTTTTCCATCATATCTTTTTTCAGACCTATCATTTTTCTTTTGTCTTTTTCTTCTGCCTGCTTTTATCTAACACCTGGCGATGGTAAGATCTTAGGTAAGTTATGAGTTCATTTTGTTTCATATTTTCCGAGATCCTCGTTTGTAGACTTTTAAGTATATACGCTGACTCTTTCAAATCTTTACTTACAATTTTGTATTCTTCATTCTTTGCATTACAAGTACGTTTCCCTTGTTAGCTTTCCTACATCTTTATTCCATATACTGTTCCTCTCGACATCAACGTCTTACTGTGTCCAGGGCTTATTCAGCAGTAACAATAATGCAGTCTTCAAGTTAACTTCAAATTGTTTCATCAATAACTTAGAAAATGAGGTTCATATTTTCATTCCTATTTTCTGTTATTTACTAATAAATAATAAACATCTGCTTTTATATCTATTTCGATTTCTATTTCTAGTATGTATATCCAACAAAAAGTATCATTATGTTTGTTGTAATTTATGTTTTGAAACATCATGTACTGGTATGCCTGCTCTCCATACTTAGAAATAAAATTGTGCTATACTATACAAGATATATCTATCCTGTTGAGTACAATTGGAGAGGTGGGATAACTTCCATTAAAGGAGAATACCAGATACTTTGATATTCCTTCTGTCTATTATCTCTCACATTGAAGTTCATGCAGTTATGTTATTTCTCCCGTCTTTTCTTTATGAGTTATCACCTTTAAGTCAGATTCAATCATCTATTATCTATGAAGCCCATTCCCTCCAGGAGCTCCCATCAAGGGGCGGCCAAGGCAAGAGAGTCTTGACTTATCCCTGTCCTTACATGCCTCCCTTGCATACACTATTCCACAAATTCTTCATCTGCTTCTCTTCCTCCGGTATTCCTCCACCCTATTTGCCCATGTCACAGGTGGTTTCCACTCGCACCAACCCATTTCATTGTACTATCAAACACTCTCCTTGTAATCTTCCTGTCTTCCATTCTTCCTATATGCCCAAACCACCTCAAAGTATTGGGTCACCCATTCTACCACTCCACAATTCACTTCCTTTGCATTCCTTGCCATACCACATCTCTCGTACACCCTCTTATTTCCTGACCGCTGTGCCTCAGTCCATGCCCATGCTTTGGCTGCATACTTACACCTCTACCCTTCATTATTCTATTAAAGGACCCAATGACTCTTCTACCCTGTACTGCTCTCTTCCTTATCTCTCATTCCATATTACCGCACTTACCTAAGACAGCTCCAAGATATTCAAATTCCCTCAATTCCTCAAGTCTTTATACCCCCATATCCACAGCACAATTTAGTATACTTTCTTCTTTCACTCTATGTGGTTTTACAAAATCTATACTTTACTCCACTTCCTTTCAAACATCATTTTACTTTTACCTGCATTTACCTTTGATATCCTACACTTACACACATCATAAAGCATACAACCATCTGCAACTCCTCTTCACTCTCTGCAAACAACATAGTATCATCTGAAAGCAGGCTTGCCACTAGCCACCATACCTCACCGCCACACTCCATCTCTGCACTCCTTTTCCCAAGTTCTGCTTTCATCTCTCTTATCACTCCATCCATATATATATCAAAAAGCCACAGTGAACTCACACAGCCCTGCCTTACACCTACATGAATCCCAAAACTTTTGCTCAGCTCTCCATCCACTCTTACACATGCATTTGTTCCTCTATAGAAGACTTTTACACCATCCAACAGGTGTCCCCTATACTATATAACCTAAATAAATCCCACAATGCATTCCACTCGACTCTGTCATACGCTTTCTCCAAATCCATAAAAGCTGCATACAACTTCTTACCTTTCACTAAATGCTTTTCCAAGGTCATCTTTATCACAAAAATCTGATCCACACATCCCCGACCTTTCCTAAAACTCCTTTGCTCATCACTTATTCTGCATTCAATCATACACATTCCAACTTTACATTCATATCTTTTAAATGTTTATGGTCATTCATGCACCAAAATCTTGCAATCAAAGGAAAATTTATATGCACCGGTTTAATAAATTTCCTAATGGGCATTATAATAATGTCCTGATAATTAGTATATTTTTGTGCACCTGTTCAAATGTTTCCTCATGCAAAATTATGAAATTTTCCTATTGTTTTCTTTCATAAAAACACAATATTCAGTAAATGGCAACTCCTCTTTAGCTTTCTAAATTTCTTTTCCCTGCCATAAGCATGGTGTAAATACTTGAAATGAGTATCTCCTAAGCAGAGACATTTGTTGATCCCATTTGAATATATAACCAGTTTTTGATATTTCATAGGTAAAGTCACAAATACTACATGGGGAAAAGGATTCCATAATTTATCATAAACAGAACAAATCAGGATTTCATAATTACCATAAATAGAACAAATCAGAAGTTCCAACCATACTAAAACAGTTGGAGTAATATTGCTCATTTCAAATTCCATCAAACTCACAGGTAATGATACTTTTTCAATGACTGTATTTATAAGTAATGCTTGCTTTTCATACAAGGGTATTCAAATAGCAACAGACCACTGGGTCCTTCAAAGGCTGTTTGAGATAGTGGCAGAGACATGAATCTCAGATATTGACGTGATAAGTGTAGAAAAGCATGAAGATGAAAAGAAATACCTCAGATTTAGCAAATGCTTTCTGAAAATCTAAATACATAAAATTAACACAGAATTTTTATCTACATATTGATTTATCACACAAGAAGTCAAGTAGTTTCATAAGTCATGAAAGATTTTGTAAAAAGGCATGCAGCGGAAAACGTGTTTCTTTAAAGAAAATAATGATGCTTATAATTTTCTAAACAATGATATGAAATGTCACATATATGGCATACTGGATTAATACAACCAATATATAAAACAACTAAATGAATACTTGTCACTTATCAAATAACTGCTCTATACTTTAATCATATAACCCTGGGGCCTAGTTTTAAACTTTAATCACACAACCCTAGAGCCTAGCTTACACTACAATCAATAGCAGAGTAATGTTGGATGCCTTTGGAGGGAAACCTTTCTCAATGAGATCACACTCCTATTTGACCATTAATGATGATACAACTTCACCATAGGAGACCACTCTGTTTAATAGGGATAGGACAAACAAATTAGGCAGTGGTGTCCTGCTCTTTTTTAATGCTCATTTATATCCCACAGAAAAAACTTTTGCAGCTGCTGGGAATGTTGACTATTTTTGCAGAAAAATAATGATATGACTAGCGTATAGGCTCCCTACACAGACACCAGAAGTAGACAAAAGATTTTATAACTAGTTAGCAGAAATTTTTTAATGAGCAAGATTCTGTCATAGAACAAAACTTTAACATACCGGGATCTAAATGGAGAGGAACCCTTTCCAGTAGCTCCAGGCATGGCCTCTATCAAAATCTATTTGATAGCACCCTGATCCAATTCGTCAAGAAACCTACTCATAATTAGAATACAATAGATTTAGTTCTCACAACAAATGAGGATCTCATTGATAATGTTGAAGTTAGTGAAAAGGCTGGTACAAGTGATCGGCAAATTACTTTTGAGGTCGCTTTCAGCAGGTCAAAACGACAGTTGCAAAAAAATACCCAAATCTAAACTTACAAGTTTCAATGCTCTTCACAGTGCTCCTAAAAAGCAAACCTGAGATGATATAGTCGATGAAAATAGCATGAACATAGTGTGAAAAAGCTTCAGAAAAACCTTCAAAGCAGCAGAGGGAACATAAGTACCAATGCTTAAAGACAGTGTATTTCTAAAACAAAACCAAGGTGGTGGAAAAGTAGAATAAAAAAGTGCCTGTTGTCTTCACAGTAGCTTGTAAGAAACTCAAAGACTCCAATAACCAGCATGATAGAGTAAGTTATGTAAATTTGTGTAGAGAAACTAGGTTATATGACAAATGTCAGTATGAATTGTAAATTGCTGAAAATAGGAAAAGGAACCCTTAGGAGTTTTACAGTTATGTTAGAAGCAAGAAAGTCATTACCCAGTCAAGAGGTCCATTAATTATGGAAAATAGGCAGTTAGTTCAAAACAACGAAGCCATAAAAATCTTAAATGACTTTTTTTGCATCTGTATTAACAATCGAAGGCACAATCCATGTCCCAAATCATTTACTGATAACAGAGGAATTCCTTCTTGAATAAGTTGAAATAAAAGCCAAGGACATACTTTCAGCAATACACCAAGAAAATAAATAAAACTGCAGGCCCTGATAAATTTTAACTCATAAAAATGCGAGAGGTGAAAATTGAGATAGTCAAGCCCTTGAATGGAAGTCTGCCAATGTAACACTGATATTCAAAAAGGGTAATAAGTCACTGCCCGGAAATCATCCTACTAGCTTAACAGCTGTAGTTGGAAAATATATAGAAACCATCATTCAAGATAGTGCTGTAAACCATTTAGAGGACCATCACTTAATAAACAATTCTCAACATGGTTTTCGACAAAAATGCTCATGTTTGACAAATCTGCTCGATTTCTTTTATGATATAATCAACATGTATGATGAACGTAAAGCAGTTGATGTTATCTATCTTTTTTTTTTTTTTTTTTTTTTTTTTATACTTTGTCGCTGTCTCCCGCGTTTGCGAGGTAGCGCAAGGAAACAGACGAAAGAAATGGCCCAACCCCCCCCCCATACACATGTACATACACACGTCCACACACGCAAATATACATACCTACACAGCTTTCCATGGTTTACCCCAGACGCTTCACATGCCTTGATTCAATCCACTGACAGCACGTCAACCCCTGTATACCACATCGCTCCAATTCACTCTATTCCTTGCCCTCCTTTCACCCTCCTGCATGTTCAGGCCCCGATCACACAAAATCTTTTTCACTCCATCTTTCCATCTCCAATTTGGTCTCCCTCTTCTCCTCGTTCCCTCCACCTCCGACACATATATCCTCTTGGTCAATCTTTCCTCACTCATTCTCTCCATGTGCCCAAACCATTTCAAAACACCCTCTTCTGCTCTCTCAACCACGCTCTTTTTATTTCCACACATCTCTCTTACCCTTACGTTACTTACTCGATCAAACCACCTCACACCACACATTGTCCTCAAACATCTCATTTCCAGCACATCCATCCTCCTGCGCACAACTCTATCCATAGCCCACGCCTCGCAACCATACAACATTGTTGGAACCACTATTCCTTCAAACATACCCATTTTTGCTTTCCGAGATAATGTTCTCGACTTCCACACATTTTTCAAGGCTCCCAAAATTTTCGCCCCCTCCCCCACCCTATGATCCACTTCCGCTTCCATGGTTCCATCCGCTGACAGATCCACTCCCAGATATCTAAAACACTTCACTTCCTCCAGTTTTTCTCCATTCAAACTCACCTCCCAATTGACTTGACCCTCAACCCTACTGTACCTAATAACCTTGCTCTTATTCACATTTACTCTTAACTTTCTTCTTCCACACACTTTACCAAACTCAGTCACCAGCTTCTGCAGTTTCTCACATGAATCAGCCACCAGCGCTGTATCATCAGCGAACAACAACTGACTCACTTCCCAAGCTCTCTCATCCCCAACAGACTTCATACTTGCCCCTCTTTCCAGGACTCTTGCATTTACCTCCCTAACAACCCCATCCATAAACAAATTAAACAACCATGGAGACATCACACACCCCTGCCGCAAACCTACATTCACTGAGAACCAATCACTTTCCTCTCTTCCTACACGTACACATGCCTTACATCCTCGATAAAAACTTTTCACTGCTTCTAACAACTTGCCTCCCACACCATATATTCTTAATACCTTCCACAGAGCATCTCTATCAACTCTATCATATGCCTTCTCCAGATCCATAAATGCTACATACAAATCCATTTGCTTTTCTAAGTATTTCTCACATACATTCTTCAAAGCAAACACCTGATCCACACATCCTCTACCACTTCTGAAACCGCACTGCTCTTCCCCAATCTGATGCTCTGTACATGCCTTCACCCTCTCAATCAATACCCTCCCATATAATTTACCAGGAATACTCAACAAACTTATACCTCTGTAATTTGAGCACTCACTCTTATCCCCTTTGCCTTTGTACAATGGCACTATGCACGCATTCCGCCAATCCTCAGGCACCTCACCATGAGTCATACATACATTAAATAACCTTACCAACCAGTCAACAATACAGTCACCCCCTTTTTTAATAAATTCCACTGCAATACCATCCAAACCTGCTGCCTTGCCGGCTTTCATCTTCCGCAAAGCTTTTACTACCTCTTCTCTGTTTACCAAATCATTTTCCCTAACCCTCTCACTTTGCACACCACCTCGACCAAAACACCCTATCTATCTAGACTTCTAAAAAGCTTTCAGTAAGACTCCACTTCAGAAGATTACATGCAAAAACCAAGTCACATGGTATTGATAAGATTGTACTTCAAGGGGTAAGAAATTAGTTAACTGGCCATGAACAAAGAGCAGCGATCAATGGTCAAGCCTCAAAATGGTTAGACGTAACAAGTGGAGTACCACAAGGTTCAGTCTTGGAGCTGGTTCTTGTTCTCATACATATCAATGGCACTGATAATGGGCTGCATTGCAAGATATCAAAATTCACTGATGATACAAAGCTGGGTAATAAATTTATGAATGAACTTGAGCATCTGCAGCTTCAAACTGATACAGACATACTGATGAACTGGGCTCATAGGAAGCAAATGAATATCAATATCAATAACTGCAAGGTTTTAAATAATGACAGAAAAAACGAAAAGGCAAGCTACAGTATGAATTTTGCTGAACTGCAAAAAGTAAAATGAGAGAAAAGACTTGGGTGTAATAATCTCTGGTGATCTAAAACGAAGTAAGCAGTGCACAGAAGAGTGAACAAAATTCTTGATTTGATAGGCAGAGCCTTTGAATTTAAGTCAAGGGAATCATCCTCACTCTTTACAATTCATTGGTTAGTCCACATCTTCAGTATCATCTTCAATTTTGGCCACCCTAATAAAAAAAGAAAAACAGAATGGAGAAAGTACAGTGTCAAGAAACCAAGATGATTCCCTGACTGAGAAACAAATCCTTTGAGATGAGATTATACAACTTCAATCTATCCAGCTCTGAAAAGAGAAGGTTAAGAGGCGATTTACAAGAATTATTCAAAATGATCAAATCAAATTACCCGAGACTTGATTCATCTGATTTCACTCGTGGACAAATGATTTACTTCGAATGAAGCAAATTACATTTTCAACAGGATTGTTTACATAAGGAACAATTTGCAAAGAAGAGTTTATGAAAACAGTACCACAGTTACATATAAGAATAGACTTAAGTATTTCACTTTAAGAGCACAACTTTCATCATTTGTGCCTCCATAGTCAAAATGACAATTTACAGGTTATTCTCTTTGAAAAATCTGTATGCCTTCTAACTTTTATTACACTACTCTGTGTGTTTTTGATATTTTCCACTATCACAAACAGCCTCAAAAGGACCCAATGGTATGTTGGTGTTTGAATTCCTTTGTATAACCATATGTAGAGAGGCCAGCATTTCCTCAATTAGATTACAAAATATAATACTTATTTTCTTTTTAAAAGGCTTAATCAAACAGCAAAAAAACTGTTTTACCTGCAACAAAAGAAAAATCACACCTATAAACTAAGGAATGTTCTCTTGATTAATGGTTTAATCCAAAATAAAATTCATGTTATAACACACACCCCTATCTCATAGCTATCATTATTACCATACAAAGATATAAAAGATCATTACATACTGTAACTACTGGGGGAAAATCAATGAAAATTTAGTTAGTTTGGCAGTAATTCTGTCCAAAAACATTTTTTTTTAAGATTAGTTGTAATTCTGTCCAACAATCCATTTTCTTCAGTGAAAACCCCATGATTTTGCTTGAGTAATAATTTGATATGCATAAATCTGAAAGTAAATTTGTGGAGAAAATTTGTCAGCCTAAAGAGCTATATCATGATCAACCCCATTCTCAGGTTTCCTTGTATCTATGAAATGCACATCTCAGGACATTCTTGAGCTGTAGGAAAGCATTTACAACTATCAATCACAATCATACAAACAAAATTCTTTTACCATTGTTTACATTCTTTTAACAATGTCATTAGACACCATATCAGTTTAATACACTTCCCTCCTTCTTCTCTATCTCCTACCAACTATGGCATTTTTAGAAAATAAACAAAGCATACATTATCAAAAATTGTGAATTTACCTTGCCAGATCCATCATCAGGCATAAAACCAAAGGCAGGGCCTGCATTCTTTCTCAGAAGGCGACGTTTTTCTCTATGCAGAGAGCTAACATCAAAGTCAGTCTCAGGAGCAGACACTGAAGAAAATCAACATAAACATTATGTCTTCAAAAATCTTTATTTCAACTACAGTCATATCTTATACATGTCTCTTTTTGTGACAGAGATAGCATTTCTAAAGATTTCTGCATTTAAGTTCAGAGAGGAAGGTTTTAAGTATGTGGAGACATTTCTCTCATGCAATGGTGTAAGAGGGAACTAAATCAAATACATCTAATTTCCTCAAATGCCAATATAAACCTACCATAGGCATGAACAAATTTCTAACAGTGACAACGATACAGCATGTGTTCAACAAAAGAGCCATCAGTATCAAGACTCCTTCAAAAGCCCATGTTTAACTAAAGAGCCATCAGTATCAAGGCTCATTCAAAAGTGTCCTCAATATGATCAGTATCACAGCTCTTACAAAACAGTTAAATAAACATAAATCTGATTGTAATAGCTCTCATACTATACTCATCAAGAGACATTATAACAAGGTAGATAGGAAGTCTTTCTATCTCCCATATCTCTGACATCCATTCCCTCTAAGAACTCCTATCGAGGGGATGGCCATGTCTATAGAGCCTCCTCTTACCCCTGTGCTTAAATGCCTCCCTTGCATACACCATTCCTTGCATTCTTCCATTTCTCTTCTGCCTCGAGGATTCCTCCACTCTACTTCCCCACTTCACAGGTGGTCTTCCTCTCACACTAACCCTTTTTATCATGCTATTGTATACTATCCTTGCAAACTCCCCATCTTGCAGTCTTCCATGTGTATGAACCACCTTTTAGTACTATGTTACACTCACTCTACCACTCCACGATTCATTACTTTTGCATTCCCTGCCATACCAAATCTCTCATTTACACCATCTTATTTCTTTGTTCATTCCATCTAGTCATACAACATGCTCCTTTCAAACAGTTATTTCCTCAACCTGAACCCTTGACATCTGTGACTCATTTGATGTCCATGTTTCAACTACACAAGTCAGAATCAGGAGGACAATGCTGTCCCTTAATATGTTCTTCACTTCCATACACTTATACCCTTCATTATTCTATTAAAGGATACAATGACTCTTCTACCTGAACTGCTCTCCCCCTATATCCCCTTGTGTAACATCAAACTTACCCAAGTGAGCTCCAAATTACTTAAATTCAGTCACCTCTTCCAGTATTTCTCCCTCATACTTATAACACAGTAGGTACACTTTCTTTTCTCATTCTACAGGGCTTTATAAAATCTATGCTTGCACTCTCTTTCCTTTCAAACACCATTACTTTTAATTGCATTGATCTTCAATTGTCTATGCCTACACTCATCATAAAACACTTCTAATCCTTTGCAACTCCTCTCAACTCTTGGCAAACAACACAGTATCGCCTACAAACAGGCTCATCACTAGCTACAATATCTCACCAGTAAACTCCACCACTGCAACCCCTTTCCCAACCTTTGCTTTCATTTCTCTTATCACTCTGTCCATACTGATATCACACAGCCCTGCCTCACCGTATGTATGTTGAAACTTTTGCTCAACTCTCCATCCACTCTTACACATGCATTTGCTCCTCTGTAATAGGGTTTCGCACCATATCCAACACATCCTGTAAATGTGCATACAGCTCCTTACCTTTTGCCATATACTTTTCCACAATCATTTTCACTGCAAATTCTGATCCAAACATCCACTACCTTTCCTAAAGTCTCCCTTGCTCCTCACTTATTCTGCATTCAGTCCCTTCTATCACACTATCAATCAACACTCTTGGATACACTTTTTCTGATATACTTAATAAACTTAATCCCCTATAACAGCAACATATATCTTTAGCACTTTCTCTTTGAATAATGGAGCAATGGGAAGTTTATCTTTGTTTTCTTTAATCACATTACAGAAATATGCTTTTTCTACATCGTACTGCTTTCCTGTGACAGAGAGTGTGAGGTGAGGAAATCCCTCTAATCCAGGCAGTAGTGTCATTAAAATTCAAAATCTGAGACGACAACATTTTCTAAATGTTGTGGTTCTTTACTACACAGCAACTAACAGCAATTAAACTGTTTAATTAGACAAAGCCAGGCAAAAATTATGGGTTCAACTTAAATAAATATAACTGGTGACAATGACTGGAATCTATTAAGATCATAATTTTTTTGCATTTACAGTTATCAGAAAACTCACAGTAACATGCTGTCAGTCCTTACATCTCTAGCTACCATTTACCTCAACATGTCCTTATAATGAGATCCAAATAACTACTTAAGCAAATGCCTAAGAATATTGGAAGAATAGGAAGAATAAAAGAAAAAAGATAAGATGAAGCTGGTTTAAACAGAAGTAGCTACTTCAGTTATTTGGTGGCAAAACTAATACGTAGGGTTTTGAGGGCTTTTCTAGCAATGTTTAGTAATTTGTTCTTGTGTCTTTGCTGACAGAATGTGTATAGCAATCAAAAATATTTGAGAAACACTTTATAAATTACCGATCTGCTCAAGGAGACATTAGTACGTTAGTTAAATCTTGAGAAAATTAAAATGGGCAGCCAGGGCTAACCAAAGGTTATGATGTAAACCTACTGCTATTCATGAGATTCACACTTCCACGTGAATAAGTTTACTTTTTCCATTCCCTTGAGCAATCATATCCCTAAGCAAACTTTTAAACTGAAAAAATGTCTCCTGAAAAAATAATAATCACTATGAATAAAATGTGCATACCACAATGACCAGATAACTAACCTGCAGACATTTGTCGCACAGTAAATACACGACCAAGTCCAACTTGTTCTTCAGGCTCCTTCCAAGTCTTGAAGTAAGCCTTGAACACTGCTGGCTCTGCTTTCTCAACCACTCGCTGCACATTCATCCACTTGGGATAGCCCTTCTGCTCCATGTACGCAGCTTTGAGATGAAATTGATGTGCATAAGGTAGTTCTTATCAGTAAGACAAATAGATACTTATAATATAATCATCTGTTAATGCTTTAATGTTACAAATGTATTCAGCCAACAGAATAGGGCCTTAAAAAATATCTTTCATAACCCAAAGTCACAAAATATAACTATGTTTTCAGGAGAAAAATTAAAAATTAAACCAAGAGCAGGAATCCTATCACCAATCAAAGCTTCCCAACTACATGTGTGTCTATATTGGAGCATGCAAGGTGCCTCCTTTAAATTTTTTCATGGATTTCTTTTGTTACATTGCAATGAGTGGGAACAATGATGAAAACAGAGAAGCCTCCCCCTGTAATACTGGCTCCACTGAATCTGGCTGTATTTTGAGTAAAGCAAAGCATACTGCAGTTTTGAAACTATACTAAAGTATCACTGTAACATTACTTGCAGCTACTGTGTATGCTTTTCTTAAAGGCCTACATCTACTTACAGCAGAGAACATTCACAGAGTAGTATGCAGCACAGATGTTAAAAAACGTAAATCTGACGATTCCTCTTACATACAACTGTAAAATTGTGCTTCTACGAAGTAGTGTCTGTAACTACCAGTGGCACAAAACTGCATGAAGCTTAAAGAGCAGGCCATAACACAATAAAAAATGTTATTATGAATAATAGTGATGATGTGCACTTGCACAGGGAAATACTGAAAAATTCTGATACAAGAGCTTTCTGGTTACTTGACTGCGAGTTAATAAGGCTTTCCATTTCTAAACCAATTCCTTTTAGAACTTGTGATCACACATAACTGATATTTAATTCAGTCTACATGAAAGTATCTTCTGATGACAGCTGTTATGTCATACTAAATGAAATTTGCCAATCATTTTCTCTACTCATATATTTTTGGCTGAACAATAGTCCCAGACTCTCTCCCATGAAGTACTAGCACATTTTCACAGAAATGTTCATCACCAAGTCATTATCAAACGAGTGATTTTCACACATGAGTGTCTTCTACATGTTCCTACCACTGCCCCTGAAAGTTTGAGTCATGGGAATATACATATCCTGCTATAATATCTAGAAAGAGTGCTCTAAGAGATAACACCCATATTCTGTTTCAAAACTCTCCTTACATATCCTTTGATCTAATTCACTGACAAGATTAAAAGCAAGACTCCTTAATGTATTTTCATCATGAGGAAGATAAAGGGGAAAGAAAAGCAATACAAAATACTCTATATATTTTTTGCAAGATAAGCTCTGCACTTTCTCTATTGAAAAAAAAAAATCATGGTTTATGCAAAAACTTGGGTCAATGTTATTTTTCCTCCAAAATATTAAAAAAGTAACATCTAATGGTATAAAACATACTATATATGGATTACAAACCAATCCTACTTGGATGTGGGTGCTTAATGGCAGTCTTTATAAATCAATATCACACACAGTAAATTCTGAAAATAATATTCTTAGGAAAATCAAATGTGAAGAATAACAGACTGTTACAAAACATACATTCAGCTTAAATGGCATAAAATACTTAGGATCTTAAACATTCATGAATGCAAAAGTAATAACATTAAATTTTGAATATTAGGACAATGAGCAACTCACATATGATAATGGACTGCTGTAACTAACTGCCACATTGATGGTTAACCTCCAATACCTGTTTGTCTTCTACAAATGAAAGCATTAACCATTTATGTGTATCCAATATATCAACTTCAGAAGCATTAAGCATTCTTAAAAGAGCAAGACTAACATTTCTGGACAATGTAAAATATCAAGACTTTTCAGGGAAAAAAAGGTTCTTTCACCCAAAAGTCTAGTATTTTGAAAATTTTCCCCGAGGCACAAGTTGGGGTGTCTAGATTAATGTGGATGTAAACAAGATGAGAAAGTGAGATGGACTGCTAAAGTTTTTGCATAAAAGAAACCTGGATGTTTTAGTTCTCAGTGAAACAAAGTTCAAGGGTAAAGGAAAGAATATTTTGGGTATGTCTTAGGGATATATTAGTGGTTTATGTGAAAGCATAGAACTAAGGAAAGGGCAGCAATACTGCTGTAGGAGGAATTGTGGAAATGTGTGAGAGTGTAAGGAAGAGAGCACCAGACTGATACAGGTAAAAAAGAAAGTGGATTATGAGAGATGGCCAAGTGCCTATGCACTTGGTCACAAGAAGAATGATGAGAGACAAGTGCTTTGAAAGCAGCTGAGTGAGTGTTTCTGCAGTTTTAATGCAAGGGATCAGGTATTACTGATGGTAGATTTAAATGAGAAACTGGGTAAATGGGGCAGTTGAGGGTATAATTGGGAGGCATGGGTATTCAGTGTGGTGCAAAGCAATGGTGAAAAGCTTGTGGAGTTGAGAGCTGAAAAGTGACCTTTGATTGGAAATTCCTAGTTTAAAAAAGATGTGCATTAATTATTCATGGGTGAGTTGGTAAGGTGGTCAGCAGATATTACTGGATTGTATAGTAATTGATATGTGTGGGAAAAAAAAAAGAAAAAAAAAAAGAGAGAGAATCTTACATGTGAAAGTGCTGAGAATTTACATTCTCTGTAGAGTAACATAAAATGTCCTTTTCTCATTCTAACAAAACAAAGGTAATAATAAAACAGCTACCCACCAGCCATCTCAATACTTTTGATTTTTTCTTTCTTGCTGGAGCCACTGCCAATCCATACATACACTCCAACACCAGTGTCAAGAAGGAAGCAGTCCTGGAGAAAACCATCAATAAAGATTACTATTACTGCAGATAGCACCCAAGTAGCCTAAGTGAATTTTTTCTTAAGTAAATACCAATAACTACCATGAATGCCTGTTTTTCCTTACTGATGAATTAGGATCACATCTGCTTTGTTTGGTCATTTTGGCATATCACAGCAGTGATGAATACATTGAATTTAAAAGCAGTATCTTTGAAAAAAGAATAAGATCAGTATTTCTTAAATTGCATATCATTTATTAGTTATGTGAAGAATTTCCAATATTGTAAAATCAATGACTGATCATAAAGTTTCTTGTAAAAATGAATATGATTACCTTTATCAATCCTTACCCATGTACAACAATCTACAAGAAGTGAATTATATCTAGTAAATCAATCAAATTAAAACTGTCACATCTGTTTCAAAAATCTGGTTTAAATAAAATTATAAATATGAGAGAGAGAGATGGGTGGGGGATGAAAAGGGGACAGTAAAGAGAACCTGTGAAAAGACAACTGCACTGCTGGTATATGACCTTTTATCTCCCTTCCCAATATCCAAAATTTTCCAAAAACTGATTAAATAAACATTCTTGGACACTGGTGACAGGTTAGGGACAATGTCAACCTAAAGTTATCCTCATACATGGAATCCTGAAGCCTTTTTCTAGCTAGAAAATAATCATATTGAGGCCTTCTTTCCCTATGTCCCATTCTCAATACTTTACATATGCTTTAAAATCCAGAAATATATTCCTAGAAGCAAGAACACTATTTGTGAGGGGCACCAAAGCAACACTTCTGAGACTAGTTCCTGTACCATACATTGAAGCAATGCAATCAATTCACTGTTTACACTAGTCTCTCCCAGATGCTCTGCACTTGAGAGTGATCTTTTCCTCATCATTTTGCTTGTCTGTGCATGATAATGTCCAAGGGACAAGCACATGCCCCAGTGCATAAGAGAACTGTAGTGCCAAGACGAAACATAAATCGCTTAGTGCATATTTTGTGAAAGAAGGGGAATTACTCAAGAAACTATAAAATGCTTTGATCAAGACGAGAAGTGATAAGCATGAAATTAATACTTTCACCATTTATGACTGAAAACAAAACAAAAAAACTTTTGATATATGTTTCTGGTATTTAGATGCTTCAGAGTAAATTCAAGGAAAAACACTGCATTAAGTGAAAAGCACCGACTTCGATAGTTTCTTTTTTAGAGTACATTCCTCAAACAGGAGCAAACAAAGTGAAAAAAAGGCATAAATATGATTATTATTTTGCAGGAAATAAAGCTCCAAGATTCGGTGTATGATAAGGATCTGGGAGGTAAATACATCCCTAACCTGTTGCTAGTCTCACATTAGATGAGTTAAGGAGGCAAACTACCTGCAGGCAAATATTAGAATAGCTTTCACTTATATGGGCAAGAAAATATTTAGCAAGCTGTTCACTGCACCTAAAGAATCACAAAGACCTTACACAGAAGGTCCAGAGGAGGGGAACACAGATGGTACCAGAATTAAGAAGGCCGAGTTAAAAAGGCTAAAAACTTCAAATGTGTCCTCCTTGAAACAGAGAAGGGTGAGGAATGACCTGATTAAAACCTTTAAGTTTTTAAAACAGAGCAATGATGTGGACAGTGAACAGTTCTTCCAGAGGTGTACAGAGAGTGAAATCAATGGACTTAACATGAAAATAAGCAAGAAACTTGTAAAGAAAAAATGTAAAGAAGTACTTTTACAGTGTATATGGGGTGGATGAACGGTAAAGAATGACTGAAGACATGTCTTGTGCATAAGCATATATAAATTCAATAAGTTGTATGCTAGTAAAGAATGTTTAAGAGATGGGGCCCAGTGAGTGAATATCTCATTCCTATTACAGTACAAATATTAGTATCCAGGAACATCAGCACTGTGGTCAAACATTCTGTACAGATTACAGAGGACAAGTAGGAACATGGGTACCTCTAACCTCAACGACAGAGGGAACGTTAAGAAAAAGGGAAGAATAGTCTACTGTATCAAAAATTAATGTATCAAAAAACCAAAGTAATTCTGAAATATGCAATGGCAAAGATACAGCCAGCCAGTATTTTCAAGGTATGAGAGAGCTAGGAAAGAGTATTACATAAGAAAAGAGGAACAAAGAATCTTTAAAAAGAATATTGTGGACTTTTGGAAAAAACTGAAAAACTTTTCCTTAAATTCATCAGGAATAAATTCTATGGGATTTAGAGAGAAGTGTAAAGGATGATACAAAGATATGTGAGGGAATAAATATAAAATTCAAAAGTGTTTTCACAGTAGAAGACACTAAAGCCCAAATCACTAGTAAGATAAAATGAAGACGAGGTTTTACAATACATGTGTGAATTTACTTGATGTACCTTTAAAAAAACTGTTCCAGATGTCACTGGAGAGAGGAAAAGTGCCAAGGGAATGGAAATGGGCAAATACAATATATCTATTTATCTATCTATGTTTCTAATGCTCATTCCCTCCAAGAACTCCCTCTAGGGGGTGGCCATGGCAAAAGTCTTTATAAATGATGAACTCCAGAGCTGCTTCTTTACCTCTAGTGCCTCACCTGTAACAGACCATTGGCAGAAAGCAAATCTAGCACAGTTTCCAGAGGTTCCTACCTAATGTTCCTATCAAAGAATTTTACTTAATGTTCCAACCTACTACATAATACTCCCACCTACTGTTCCTACCAACTACTTCTACCTAATGCTCCTTCCTAAAGTTCCTAGCTAGTACTTCTATCTATACTCCTACCATTTTGCCAAATGGCAGAGATACCACACAGTGTTCACCACAGGAAAATCTAGTTACGAAGAACAAGTTGTGCAAGTAAAGTGTTGTCAAATGTTATGTGTAACAAGGAGATGATTGTATGTCTGTGGACCAAACGCCAGTATTACATGTGTTGGTGAAGCTGAAATAAAAGACACCTAACTGGGTCAAATGAGTGCAACTTGACAACCACTGAAAATCTGGCTCACTATACTACCATCACTAACCTTCCTGATACCCTGGAGGGTAGTAACAGTAAAATATCTTCCTGGTTGGTGGCTACCTGCCAAATACTAATTACCTGTAACACTTGCCTATAAAAAACAACCTGATAACAGACACTGAACTACAAACCATCTCCTTGAGAAGTGTCTATAAGGCTCTGAAAAAGCTAATACAAAACTAATACAAACTAATACAAACTGCAGAAGCTGGTGACTGAGTTTGGTAAAGTGTGTGGAAGAAGAAAGTTAAGAGTAAATGTGAATAAGAGCAAGGTTATTAGGTACAGTAGGGTTGAGGGTCAAGTCAATTGGTAGGTGAGTTTGTATGGTGAAAAACTGGAGGAAGTGAAGTGTTTTAGATATCTGGGAGTGGATCTGTCAGCGGATGGAACCATGGAAGCGGAAGTGGATCATAGGGTGGGGGAGGGGGCGAAAATTTTGGGAGCCTTGAAAAATGTGTGGAAGTCGAGAACATTATCCCGGAAAGCAAAAATGGGTATGTTTGAAGGAATAGTAGTTCCAACAATGTTGTATGGTTGCGAGGCGTGGGCTATGGATAGAGTTGTGCGCAGGAGGATGGATGTGCTGGAAATGAGATGTTTGAGGATAATGTGTGGTGTGAGGTGGTTTGATCGAGTAAGTAACGTAAGGGTAAGAGAGATGTGTGGAAATAAAAAGAGCGTGGTTGAGAGAGCAGAAGAGGGTGTTTTAAAATGGTTTGGGCACATGGAGAGAATGAGTGAGGAAAGATTGACCGGGAGGATATATGTGTCGGGGGTGGAGGGAGCGAGGAGAAGAGGGAGACCAAATTGGAGGTGGAAAGATGGAGTGAAAATGATTTTGTGTGATCGGGGCCTGAACGTGCAGGAGGGTGAAAGGAGGGCAAGGAATAGAGTGAATTGGAGCGATGTGGTATACAGGGGTTGACGTGCTGTCAGTGGATTGAATCAAGGCATGTGAAGCGTCCGGGGTAAACCATGGAAAGCTGTGTAGGTATGTATATTTGTGTGTGTGGACGTGTGTATGTACATGTGTATGGGGGGGGTTGGGCCATTGCTTTCGTCTGTTTCCTTGCGCTACCTCGCAAACGCGGGAGACAGCGACAAAGTATAGAAAAAAAAAAAAAAAAAAAAAAAAAAAAAAGAAGCAAAGTATGGCTTTTTACAAAGGAGAAATCATCTAAGTGTGATATAACATGGTTTTGAGGAATGAAGGTTATCTGTAATAAACCTGTTAGATTTCTATGAGCAAGTGAGGCTGTGTGGATTCTTTGTATCTAGAGTGCCACAAAGTATCTGACATTGTACTGCATGGAAGGCTAATCATGAACACAGCCCACCAGGCAAGAATAAGGAGGAGACTTTTAAAGGACAGAAGATTACCTAGGAGGAACAGAACAAAAGATACATGTCAAAGAAGCCTTCTTAAATTGGGTTGAAGTCAATAGCAGAGTACTACAGAGTTCTGTTCTGGGACTGTTACTCTACTTGATCTATTCCTACATGAACATGGGTGCAGTAAACAAAGGTCATGAGAGAGGTGAAGGGAGAAAGACTGCAACAACTTACAAGGGAATTTTCAAAAACTCCAAAGTTGGTCTGTTACATGGTTGATAAGAATCAACCTGAAAATGGTTAATTTAAAGTAAAGAGAATGAGTTACAGCATAAAAAGGCCTCAATATGATAATCATCCACCAGGAAACATGCTGCAGGAGTCTGTGAGAAAGTCTTGGAAGTCGATATTTTACCTAACCTGTTGCCAAGGTTCCACAAGACCAACTATCTGTCAGTACATAATGGTAATCAATACCAATGAGGGTAGTCTGAGCGAAATACAGATAGGGACTCCAACAATGTAAATAAAAGACTACAAATGAAGAGGAAGGCCCCTAGTGACCATCTCATAATAGACTGTTCAAGCTGTCTCTAGGTAGCTAGACATGCAGTGGAAAACTGGTAGTTACAGCATTAGATGTGGTACTGGTGGATAGCAGGAATTATTAAGATACACAAAAGTAAAGTACGCTTAATTTCTCTGTACATAACCATAGATAAATAGACTGAGACAGACAGACAGGTAGACAGAAATAATTGACACATAGAAAGATAAACAGACATACAGATGTGACAGATAAAATGAATATACTAACTGGTAAATTATTTTCAAGAAGTATATAGTTTCCAAAATCTCCCTCAACCTATTTCACAACCTGTTGTTTGCTACAAGTTTTTTCTTTTTAATAAACATCTTTAAAGTTGGTTATTTAAAGTCTTTGAGACCCCAAACTGTAATGTCAGCAACCAATCTTGACCAAACTACAAAAATGTTTATGACTCAGACATGCAATGTCCAAACTATAAAGCTTGCATACTAATCTGCTTTACACTAACACCATAAAAAATATTCAATCTAATTTAAGACAGATAAGCAGAATACTGTAAGAAAATTAATGTTCTCATACAACATATAAATTTACAATAAAATGCTTAAAAAGCTTTACTGTATTTCAAGAACAGTCACTATTACTTTAATTAATATCAGGATTCTACCTTTAGTTACATCTCACCTTATCAGGTGCTCCATGATCTTACTCCCGAACAAAATGGAAACTAAATTGTCCAGGACATTAGGCACTGTTGTTCATACAATAATTTTATTCACAAAATGCTATGAGAGAAGATTTTTCATTTCCTCAATTGTGGTCAGATGTGTTTGGTAAATTTAAGCACCACTCCTTATAGAGTGAACAAGTCCTGCTGGAATTAATGTTCTAAATAAGAGAGAGGGAGCAAAAACATTTTACAATACAAACATCAGATCACAATTTGGCCTTCTCTAAGCTTCACCAGTGGGATGTAAATATGAGATCCAACAACAAGGTTGCTTTACTAACTTCCCCCGACATTAAGTTTTATTTAAGAGATTTCACTTATTCAAACCAGAGCATGAAAGATGTATAACTTAAACTTCCAGCTTAATTCAACATGGCAAAGAAACAACTCTTTTTCATGAAAATCAGTTTACTGTCAAATCAGCAAGGATTTTGAAATAATTCCTTTGGAACATATGACTACTAGGATGTGAATATTTCATTTTTATCCAATCACACATTGGTTTCTATTATAAAAAATAATTCCCACAAAAATTCAATTAACCATAGACATAAATTTCCATTCTAGAGTTAGAATTAAAGTTAACCAGAAAGAAATCTGGTGATCTTAGTTGCTTGTATATTTACATCCAACTTAATAAGCTTAGTCCCAGCTTAACTCTGCTTAGTAGACATTAAACTAAAATTTTTTACTTTTCACTTTCATCAGAAAATTATCCATCAAGATTCACTATAGGAGGAGTGAGGCATGTCTTCCTAACCCTCCTAACTTGACTAATAAATGATGTCCTTATTATCAAACTTTCCATTGCCATGTCCAGAATATATATAGGATTATAATAAGGTAACCAACACCACAAAATATAAATATATCATTTCCAATAAGCAGCTACTTTGTTAGTTCTATATTAAGCCAGAACAAATAAGCTGCCCAGTGAACCAGTATTTAGAGACGATGTTAGTAAGAAGATGTGCAAGATGAGGTTTACCAGAAAGAGTTGTGACACAGAAGAATTCACAAATTCTAATTATCATGTGTAAATAACTCTCTGCTGTATTAAAATATACACCAACAATTAATTAGGTAGAAACTCTAACCAGTTATGACAATTATAAATCTGTATCTACTGCACAAGCAATAAGTTAACCCCTATATCTTAGGAAATATGCTTATGTGGTATGAAACTTGAAATTCATAAAAGCTTACTAATATTACATTGTGGTATCTGTGAAACCGTGTTACAGTACATAGGTCAAATAATTCCTGTGATTGGTAGAAGTTCACTTTTGCTTATCAATTATATTTCTAAACCTGCTATAAAACAGCAATATCATGTTTCTTATCTATTAACCCTTTTGTTATGATGGCAGATATAAGCACTCAGAAACCAGGGATAGAATGATAGTGCTAACTCCAGTTTACATCATTCAAAAACTTTGCTTTTATCCTAAATAGTTCCTTTAGATTGGAAAGAATTCCTTCTCACATTTGTGTAGTAAATGCTCATTTGAAGAGAAACTTAGGAAATATCCTAGGTTCTACATACATTTGATCAAAACAAAAGTTTTAAGTTTCAAGTTGATATTCTTTTCTTTCAAACTATTCGCCATTTCCCGCATTAGCGAGGTAGCATTAAGAACAGAGGAGACTGGGCCTTTGAGGGAATACCCTCACCTGGCCCAATTCTCTGTTCCTTCTTTTGGAAAATTAAAAAAAAACGAGAGGGGAGGATTTCCAGCCCCCGCTCCCACCCCTTTTAGTCGCCTTCTACGACACGCAGGGAATACGTGGGAAGTATTCTTTCTCCCCTATCCCCAGGGATAAAGTTGATATATAAGAAAGAATTATACATGAAATATGTTGTGCTTACCAGTCTTGCAGTGTTCTTTAGCTTTAACATGACTGGTTAGAATAGCATGAGATGAGCAGTGCTCCATTCTGCATTATAACCCTCAAAACATATTAATACAAAATGACACTGAAAGATATTTCATGGTGGCATGACAGCAGCATCTTTGATATTCAAGCCACTCAGCAACTACAGACCACATCTCAGTTGCTAATCAGTGACCAAATGTGTCCTCCCTCTTGCTGGTGATTAACACCTTTGTTTTTTGATATCAAGACCGACCCATGCTTGGATAATGCATCAGTAGATACTGTGTTGAAGTTTCAAGTTATGTATATGCACTGCATTAATGAAAATTTTGATTTTTTTTTTTTATGTTAGATGAGGCAGCATGGCATGGGCAACAGAGGCCCTTATCAAAGCCATCCCATTAAAGCTATATATATATATATATATATATATATATATATATATATATATATATATATATTTTTTTTTTTTTTTTTTTTTTTTTTTTTTATACTTTGTCGCTGTCTCCCGCGTTTGCGAGGTAGCGCAAGGAAACAGACGAAAGAAATGGCCCAACCCCCCCCATACACATGTACATACGTCCACACACACAAATATACATACCTACACAGCTTTCCATGGTTTACCCCAGACGCTTCACATGCCTTGATTCAATCCACTGACAGCACGTCAACCCCTGTATACCACATCGCTCCAATTCACTCTATTCCTTGCCCTCCTTTCACCCTCCTGCATGTTCAGGCCCCGATCACACAAAATCTTTTTCACTCCATCTTTCCACCTCCAATTTGGTCTCCCTCTTCTCCTCGTTCCCTCCACCTCCGACACATATATCCTCTTGGTCAATCTTTCCTCACTCATTCTCTCCATGTGCCCAAACCATTTCAAAACACCCTCTTCTGCTCTCTCAACCACGCTCTTTTTATTTCCACACATCTCTCTTACCCTTACGTTACTTACTCGATCAAACCACCTCACACCACACATTGTCCTCAAACATCTCATTTCCAGCACATCCATCCTCCTGCACACAACTCTATCCATAGCCCACGCCTCGCAACCATACAACATTGTTGGAACCACTATTCCTTCAAACATACCCATTTTTGCTTTCCGAGATAATGTTCTCGACTTCCACACATTTTTCAAGGCTCCCAAAATTTTCGCCCCCTCCCCCACCCTATGATCCACTTCCGCTTCCATGGTTCCATCCGCTGACAGATCCACTCCCAGATATCTAAAACACTTCACTTCCTCCAGTTTTTCTCCATTCAAACTCACCTCCCAATTGACTTGACCCTCACCCCTACTGTACCTAATAACCTTGCTCTTATTCACATTTACTCTTAACTTTCTTCTTCCACACACTCTACCAAACTCAGTCACCAGCTTCTGCAGTTTCTCACATGAATCAGCCACCAGCGCTGTATCATCAGCGAACAACAACTGACTCACTTCCCAAGCTCTCTCATCCCCAACAGACTTCATACTTGCCCCTCTTTCCAGGACTCTTGCATTTACCTCCCTAACAACCCCATCCATAAACAAATTAAACAACCATGGAGACATCACACACCCCTGCCGCAAACCTACATTCACTGAGAACCAATCACTTTCCTCTCTTCCTACACGTACACATGCCTTACATCCTCGATAAAAACTTTTCACTGCTAACAACTTGCCTCCCACACCATATATTCTTAATACCTTCCACAGAGCATCTCTATCAACTCTATCATATGCCTTCTCCAGATCCATAAATGCTACATACAAATCCATTTGCTTTTCTAAGTATTTCTCACATACATTCTTCAAAGCAAACACCTGATCCACACATCCTCTACCACTTCTGAAACCGCACTGCTCTTCCCCAATCTGATGCTCTGTACATGCCTTCACCCTCTCAATCAATACCCTCCCATATAATTTACCAGGAATACTCAACAAACTTATACCTCTGTAATTTGAGCACTCACTCTTATCCCCTTTGCCTTTGTACAATGGCACTATGCACGCATTCCGCCAATCCTCAGGCACCTCACCATGAGTCATACATACATTAAATAACCTTACCAACCAGTCAACAATACAGTCACCCCCCTTTTTAATAAATTCCACTGCAATACCATCCAAACCTGCTGCCTTGCCGGCTTTCATCTTCCGCAAAGCTTTTACTACCTCTTCTCTGTTTACCAAATCATTTTCCCTAACCCTCTCACTTTGCACACCACCTCGACCAAAACACCCTATATCTGCCACTCTGTCATCAGACACATTCAACAAACCTTCAAAATACTCATTCCATCTCCTTCTCACATCACCGCTACTTGTTATATATATATATATATATATATATATATATATATATATATATATATATATATATATATTCATTAACCTATTAAAAAAGGGGGTGACTGTATTGTTGACTGGTTGGTAAGGTTATTTAATGTATGTATGACTCATGGCGAGGTGCCTGAGGATTGGCGGAATGCGTGCATAGTGCCATTGTACAAAGGCAAAGGGGATAAGAGTGAGTGCTCAAATTACAGAGGTATAAGTTTGTTGAGTATTCCTGGTAAATTATATGGGAGGGTATTGATTGAGAGGGTGAAGGCATGTACAGAGCATCAGATTGGGGAAGAGCAGTGTGGTTTCAGAAGTGGTAGAGGATGTGTGGATCAGGTGTTTGCTTTGAAGAATGTATGTGAGAAATACTTAGAAAAGCAAATGGATTTGTATGGAGCATTTATGGATCTGGAGAAGGCATATGATAGAGTTGATAGAGATGCTCTGTGGAAGGTATTAAGAATATATGGTGTGGGAGGCAAGTTGTTAGAAGCAGTGAAAAGTTTTAATCGAAGATGTAAGGCATGTGTACGTGTAGGAAGAGAGGAAAGTGATTGGTTCTCAGTGAATGTAGGTTTGCGGCAGGGGTGTGTGATGTCTCCATGTTGTTTAATTTGTTTATGGATGGGGTTGTTAGGGAGGTGAATGCAAGAGTTTTGGAAAGAGGGGCAAGTATGAAGTCTGTTGGGGATGAGGGAGTTTGGGAAGTGAGTCAGTTGTTGTTCGCTGATGATACAGCACTGGTGGCTGATTCATGTGAGAAACTGCAGAAGCTGGTGACTGAGTTTGGTAAAGTGTGTGAAAGAAGAAAGTTAAGAGTAAATGTGAATAAGAGCAAGGTTATTAGGTACAGTAGGGTTGAGGGTCAAGTCAATTGGGAGGTAAGTTTGAATGGAGAAAAACTGGAGGAAGTAAAGTGTTTTAGATATCTGGGAGTGGATCTGGCAGCGGATGGAACCATGGAAGCGGAAGTGGATCATAGGGTGGGGAGGGGGCGAAAATTCTGGGAGCCTTGAAGAATGTGTGGAAGTCGAGAGCATTATCTCGGAAAGCAAAAATGGGTATGTTTGAAGGAATAGTGGTTCCAACAATGTTGTATGGTTGCAAGGCGTGGGCTATGGATAGAGTTGTGCACAGGAGGGTGGATGTGCTGGAAATGAGATGTTTGAGGACAATGTGTGGTGTGAGGTGGTTTGATCGAGTAAGTAACGTAAGGATAAGAGAGATGTGTGGAAATAAAAAGAGCATGGTTGAGAGAGCAGAAGAGGGTGTTTTGAAATGGTTTGGGCACATGGAGAGAATGAGTGAGGAAAGATTGACCAAGAGGATATATGTGTCGGAGGTGGAGGGAACGAGGAGAAGTGGGAGACCAAATTGGAGGTGGAAAGATGGAGTGAAAAAGATTTTGTGTGATTGGGGCCTGAACATGCAGGAGGGTGAAAGGAGGGCAAGGAATAGAGTGAATTGGATTGATGTGGCATACCGGGGTTGACGTGCTGTCAGTGGATTGAATCAGGGCATGTGAAGCGTCTGGGGTAAACCATGGAAAGCTGTGTAGGTATGTATATTTGCGTGGGACGTATGTATATACATGTGTATGGGGGTGGGTTGGGCCATTTCTTTTGTCCGTTTCCTTGCGCTACCTCGCAAACGCGGGAGACAGCGACAAAGCAAAAAAAAAAAAAAAAAAAAAAATATATTCATATATCTATTTATCATATTTGATCACCGTTTCCCGCATCAGCAAGGTAGTGCCAGGAAGCAAAGAACTGCAGTGATCAATTGTAACATGCTCTCAAATTCATACTCATAAAAATGTAAATTCTAGTTAGGACAAGCAATATTTTTTATCAAAACACTAACTGCAGTTAGGCATCTCTTGAAAATTTGATCACTAGAAATTGGCCACATCTCATGCTGTGTCTATCACAATCGACCCTACACTAACACCACCAATGGAAAATGATCATCATCATCTTTTGCATCATTTCTGTTACTGTGACTTCTAGTGAAACAAATTATGAAAATCACATCCATAAGAGATATGGGATTGTTTGAAATAGCAAGAAACTGCCAAGATTCCATTGCCACTATTATCTCATCCTGCAGACTTTGTCGAGGGCAATTTTCAGCACGCATTTCTCAGTTCACTGCATTTCTTTAGAGTACTTTAATTTCATCTTGCAAAAGTGTTACACATGATCCTTTTAAATAAAAGATAACAAGGAATCCAAATAATGCACACATGCATGAATTTAACATTAGATTTCCATATTTTCTGGGGATGCATAAAATATCCACAGTAATTAGGTAGGAAAAGCTCTATCTTATCACTGAAGAGACCAAAATGCCTTACATAACTCTAAAGTGCCATTCATAACCATGCACCAGCACATCAAGTTATAAAGATTACACCTCGCCATAAGGTTTTTTGAGAGCAAGAATGTAATCAAGTCTTTTTTCTGACTTTCAAGCTAAGCTTTGTTCTTAAGATGAAATAGAAATTGGAAATTATCATGTCATAAAAACTTCATTGGATTTTCAAAATTATGATGCCTATTTGTTAACTAATGTATGAACCTTTTAAATGTCATGATCTCTATGTCAAACGTGTTATTCTAAGTATTTCAGTCACTTTATCTCTGAACAAATTTATTTTCTTTCCCCATTAAGCAATTTTGGGAGTTGCTGTACACCATATACCATAACAAAAGGGTTTATTACATCAAAGTATGTGAGCATTTTTGATAAAAGTATTATAACATCTTTCAAACTTACTCAATGCTGAGCTCCTTCTTCCCCAAATAAAGCAGAATATAGCATACTTATAATCATTCTTAGCATTTTTTAGTTTCTATTATTCTTAGAATTCAAAATGTAGGATGTAGTGCCTAACAAATGTCACTGCTTATTTTATCTAAAACAAACAATAATAACAGCAAAATAAACTGAAACAAAAAGGCTCAAAAGGGGCATAATAAATTTTCTCCGACAGTATGTGATCTTTTGGGTTTTCTGAAAACAGCCATCATGAAATACTATTTCTTCAAAAAAAAAAAAAAAGTATAGCATAAGCTATAAGGCCTTCCACAAATGCAAATGTTTCAGCTTACTTTGAGATTTTCAACTAAGTTGTTATATTCCTTTAACTTTATCTATAAATACATATTTCACAAGAGCACTCAATCCAAAGGCTATGTGAAATCAATTGTTAGCATTTACAGAAGATATTACATAAAATATACTAATACACTTCCTATGAAAGAAGAGATTGTACATCTAACATTCATGAAATAAAAAACACAAGTACTTAGGTGCAGTTAAGGTTGATGTGAACGAAGCAATATGCAAAAAACTGTGAAAGCAAGCTATATAATCCAAAATATTTACCTGAGCATTATCCTGTTGTTCGTAGATGTATAAAGCCACAATCAACATGTGTTTAAATGGAAGTGGGAACAAAACAAATTAATAATTAATAATCATAAAACCATCAAAAAAAGTAATACAAAGAATATAAAACTGCAGGGGAGAGTTTATAAAGGAAAACATATATAAAGACACTCATTTCAAGCACAAACATAATCAAAACATGACAGAAAAATAGTTGGAATGTTAATTTTAGTTATGGAAAGAAAAAGATGCTTCTACAAAAAAAAATTACACGAATCCTAAACATGCTCTCGAATCCTAAACATGCTCTCGATCAAATAAAAAATAAAAATGTGTGAAACATCAATTGACTAATAATGGAAATAATTATAGATGTACCATTTTTACTCAAAATTCAAAAGTTTGATCTTTTGTATAAAAACATTAAAAACTTCATTAGAGCTAACTGAACACTTTACATGGTGAACAGAGACTGTCAGGTTAGAATATATTTTAAAAGCAACCATTGAAACAAATGTCCAACACCTATTGTCTTACTGCAAGAATTACTCTTGGCTATTTTCTCTTCTTTACAATATTCCTCCATGAAAATTGGTGTGGGTACATCAAAAATTAAACAAGATCACCTTATTTTTCACATATAAAACCTCTTCCTTTTATATGCAATTCTATTCAATCTCCTACATTAGAATTACACAAATTATACAGGGCAAAATACCTAGTTTCCACTCCTCATCCTCATTTTTTTTTATAAACTTCTATTTTCATTTTCATGTCAACTGAGATGGTATTTATCTATCTATTTATCTATTTATCATACTTTGTTGCTGTCTCTCGCATCAGCAAGGTAGACCAAGGAAACAGACGAAAGAAAGGCCCAACCCACCCACATACACATGTACATACATACACGTCCACACACGCACATCTACATTCCTATACATTTCAATGTACACATACATATACACACACAGACATATACATATATACACATGTACATAATTCACACTTACTGCCCCCACTCATTCCCACTGCCACCCTCCCAGACATGAAATGACAACCCCCTCGCCCGCATGCGCGCAAGGTAGCGCTAGGAAATGACAACAAAGGCCACATTCGTTCACACTCAGTCTCTAGCTGTCATGTATAATGCACTGAAACCACAGCTCCTTTTCCATATCCAGGCCCCACAAAACTTTCCATGGTTTACCACAGATGCTTCACATGCCCTGGTTCAATCCATTGACAACCTCGCTTGAGCCAGTACCTATTTTATTGACTAACCCCTAAGGGTGGATGAACACCTGGGATGACTGTGGACTGAGGGTCACATCCAGGATCTGAACCTATGTGCTTCACTCTGGCTGGCCTGTCAATGCATCACAGTCAGGAATGCTAACCACTACACCACAGAGGACCATTACCAAACATATATAAAAACAAACCAAGTTTCAGTTTATTCACAAATCTTTTCATAATCTCTCTCTGTAATAACCCTGTGTGATCTCAGTTCTTAAATCTAAACCTAATCCCCAAACAAAACTTATCCCTAAGTCAGCTCTATTCTGAGAAAAACTGTACTCTCTACTTATAATGAGTTGCCCAGACAACTGTAACAGTAACTACTCTCCTCAGTTATTTTACACACTGACATTATTTTCATCTATGTGTTAATTCAAAGTTAATAGCAATTTCTTTCATATATGATTGTTGTTTCTCAAGTTAGGAACAGATGAAGAAAGGCCACATTCACTCACATCCATTCTCTTGCCACCATGTGCAATATACTGAAATTGCAGCACCCTGTCCAAAGCCAATAAAATAATTTTCCTCTTTTTGCTTGGGAAAAAAATTAATGCTGTATCTCGTAGAGATCAACAGTGGCTGGGTCACAAGACTATAACCCTTTGAAAACAATCAATCTGTCTCTAGGGGGACTATCCAGTTAATGAATTTTCATAATTTCAAAAATAATTAAGAAAAAATACTTCAGTCATCAATTGCTAGGAAACAGCATCATAAAAAGAGGAGGAAAATCCGATAAATTTACCATATTTGTTGCCATACAAACATTTAAACCTAGAACGTTAAGTGTGCTTGATTTGATGAGTTTGTCAACTTTGCTGACTGATTTTTTCTTCTCTGCCACCACCAATGGATTACTATACACAAATGTTCTCCAGTACTAACAGTTCAATTTCTGCTGAATCATTATCATTAGCACTCCAAAGACTAATCAAAGTGGGGCATACAAGCACACATGCTAGGGCCGTATGTTTTCCTCTCATGTTGAGTGGGTAACTAATGCTAGGATTTTTCCTGCTGTGAAATAGAGGTGCTTGTGACAATACATCTGTGCTTACCTATAAGGTGCATCTTCTAATTCAAAGCACACTGACAAAAACACAGATCCCACTGTCATTGCTGACCATTGCCAAAAAGCAAACCCTGCAGTAATCATCACTAAAGTGTTAAGGGTTGTGACCTTCTGTACAGAACTCAGCATGGCAAAATGCCAGATACTAGTGCTTTTTGGTGAAAGCACATATTTCTTATTTCCAAATATTCTTACATACTATATGCTTACAACTTGTTAATATAAGCAATTCAATCAATGTTTCTATTGTGCATGCATAAATAGGAATTACTGCAAAGAAACCCAAAACAAACTATGCTTAATTCATGTTAAAAAAGGTATTAAAATCAAAATTCTAAAATAAAAATGGCATGCTGCAAACAGCTGTATGTTAAACCTTTTCAGCCCTAAGCAAAAAAATACAACTAATCCAGATTTCTGCTTTAACAAATAATAATTGTTTTATCTGCTTGAAAATACAGTTTCTAAGCACAACTTAAATAATTTGCAATAACTGCAAACACACAAAAAACAATTTCCAAATCACCTAACAAAATACAACATTTTATTATATAACAATCACTTCTGCCTGATTATGAGTTTACACTGCAATATATCTATATTCTGTTAACATGAAGACTTCTGTAAGTTAATCTGTGGCTTTCCACATAAGTAGTAGAGGAGAGATAGTCATACTGTGTCTTGAAGCAAATGTAACCTAATTCAGGAATATAAATGTAAAAGGCATATGGCAAACAAATGTCAAGAGTACTAATAAAAATAGTATATGGAGAGAGAGAGTGGGATATCAAGTGCAAAAAAGGTATGGAAAAATGAAGGTGGTGATATCAATGTTCATCTGTCTGAAAAGTATTCTCTATACAGCATCTGGTTATACAAATATACTGTACTGTAATTAAGATTTGATATACATTCAAACAAAAGCCTTGAACTGTCAGGAATTTCCCCTTCTTGGGTGTATAAGAGTATGGTCAATGTACTGTATATATGACATGTTCAGACACTAACTTCTTTAGCTTCAAAAATAAAACAATCGCTTCTTTTAAAACTTGTGCAGAAAAATTTTTTTCATGGGTATAATATTCATCATACAGAATGAAATGCAAAAAAGAAATACAGACAGTTATGCATTTATTATTATCCTGTTCAGTTCTCTTCAACGCTTTGATAGTGTTTCTGTCAATCCACCTAAGAAGGGGAAATGCCTGACAGTTCAAAAGCTTTTGCTTGTGCATATATCAATTTCTAGTCACAGTACAGTATTCAAGAAAAATGCTATCAAGGAAAATGATGGCACAGAATATAGTTTAACACTCGCTAAATATACCATCTTAATCTAGGAATCACGTTTGCCAATTTTAAGTACATCATATAACAAGGAATACTGTACCAAAAAAATGTGCTCCATCATTAGACTTTGGTCCTCACATAATGACCTTATCATATCATCTTTGCACATCTTACAATAATCCTGAAGTAAGCGCAAAGAACATTAAGGCTTCAAGTTGCTTTACATGCAATCTGTTGATTCATGTCTTGGCAAACGACATTTCACATATCTAAAATTCTGAGGCTTTGAGCAACACAAATCAAATTTAAGAGGACATAATGCAGATGCTAGTTCCTCTATACTATTGGCTCATGGCTAAAGCAAAGCATTTATTTAGCTCATCCCACCTCAGCATTCCAAAGCCAGGTGCTAAAACATATTTAAGAAAACCTTTGAAAAAATAATCTTTAGTAGTAAGCTCCACTCAAAATATCTTGTTAAAATCTAAATTGGAAAAAATCTAATTATACAGCCTTCATTTCAAAGAAAAAAATTACAAAAGAAAGAATAATTGCTTATCTAACCATTACATAAAACTCAAAATTCTTAGTGTCCTCATTTTTCCCTAAAATCATCACTATGTAATGCTGCAATAATTTCTCAAGCTTAATAGCTAGTTGCTCTGCTTCTAGACAAACAAAAAACTTATTCATGAAAGCTCATACAGAGTCACCATCTCATGAATTCTCATGACTATCAAAAATAACTAAGAAAAATTAAAAACTGCCCTCAGCACATAAAACCAAAGTTATACTTACACCAGAATTGAGCATGGACTGTAGGAGTGGCTTTTCACCAATCATGTTTGTCTGTATTGCACCATCACCACCTTCAAATATGTGATGCAATGTCACTGCATTCTGTTGGCAAGCAGAATTACAGTTAGTATTCACAGAAACAGTGTCCAGCAAAATCATCAGGTACACAAAAATATATTAGATTTCCCAAACCAACTGGCTCTAATAAAGACAAAATGAGCCATGCTAATGCTCCATGCTAATGAGCCATGCTAATGCTCGAAACAGTATTACTAATACTAAACCTACAACATTAAATGTCATAATTAAGTTTAACAGCTTCTTATCTGTTGGCCAAAAACCCTCCAATTCAACTGCTCATAACATATATAACAGCCTCAGCCAAATTTTAAATACCATATTCTGCAATTAAGGAATTAGAGGGAGTCATTTGATATATGGATACATAATGATAAAAACAGTGCATACAGAATCTTTTACTCTATACCTCACTGCCTTTCTTGCTTTTAATTGTATAACTCATTGCCTTTCCTGCTTTAGCAAGATAAACTCAGGAACAATGAACAATGGCCTTATATGCACTCATCCAATCTCTGCCATGTATTCCAGACAGAAAGCAGAGACTACAATCCACAGCCAAGCCCCACACACTACTCCATGGTTTATCTTGATCATTTCCTATGCTATGGTTCAGCTCATTAATAAAATCATGTCACCTTCCCATATAACACAACTCCATATTTCCATTCAGTCCACCTCAGTCTCCCTTTCCCCTCACTTCTGCTTACTACATACAAATCCTCTTTGTCAGTCCCTCTTCACTCATCCTCTCCATACGCTTTAACCATTTAAACACATCTTGGTCAGTCCTCTCAATCAAACTTTACAAACTATCACCTTTCCTTCTTATACAGTCAAACTTCCTTGCCTTAGGAGTTTTAATTTTTTTTCAAGTTCTTTCCCTTCTATTTCTTTTATGACCATGGTATCTCCTGTGCCAGGTAAATATGCCTTCTATTTCTCCTTTCTAAGTATCCTCCATCTATGTTTGTTCTCTCATCAAGGAAATACCAATCTAATCTTCCTTTCTCCCAGTGTATACCTTGAAGCCCTTTGTGCACCAACATTTCTTCCCCTATTCTATGAATCAACAAGCAATATTCTCAATTTTCTCTCATATTCATTTATCCTCTCAATAACATATACATTCATAAATTAATAAAGGGCAATGGAAGGTTATACTTACCTGTTCTGAAACTTCAAAGGCAGCGTCATCAACACAAGTATCTCCATCAGAAATATCATCTGGAGAACCGCCACCTAAAGCATCAAAGAATTCTTCCACCTCATTACCAGATGCTGTTTCATCTGAGAGAAAACAAAAAAGAAAACTCTTACTACTTAACAGTGAAGGAAGAATAACATTCTAAATCATGCTTTTTTTTAATCTCAAGAGGGATAATTGGCAGATGAATTAATAAATGGGAAGGATATATTCTAGACTGAGAAGAATAATGGCAAGAAAGTAATGGACACTGGTGATGAAATTATTGCAATCATAAATCAGATCAAATCTGATATAAGCATCTAGATCATACCCAATACAAGTCCTAACATAACATGCCTCAATTATTCTATTTAGAATACAACAGTCTATATCTTGCATGACTTTTCATAGTAAAAAACCATGCACATTCCTCCATAGTAACCCCTTTGAAAAACATGTTTGCGTATTCTGCCCTCTCATGTTACCATTGCTTAGCAATGTGTTTCAGAAACAGTCAAGTTATAAGTATGAGTGCAAAGGAAAAGAGAGACTACAGGAATAGCATATGTAGCAAGGCAATGAAAAAGGACTGTGGTCTTTGCAAATCTGGAAGTATCAAGCAAAATTGTCTAAAAAGAAAAACAAAGACAACAAAATTGCACACTCCCTTTTTATCATGGAAATAACATGTAAAATTTAAATCCAACATGAAAATAAGAGATTATTTTTCTGTTCCAGGAAAAAATCAAGCCTTCTTATTTTCTACTGAACAATCACATTTTGAAAATGTCTCACTGGATTACTTCTATGAACTGTACAATTTTTATTTAATCAACTCATATATATCTAGACATTCATATAGATATTCCAAAAATTCAGTCACACACTAGGATAACTGCAATATCATGGTTTTCTGATTAAGCAAAAATCCAAAATATGATCTAATTACAATTTCTTAAAGAGGATACAGAAGGAGCCAAGCAGGGAGTGCTCATCCTTCTCGAAGGTTCAGATTGAGGTGTCAATGTGTGTGGATGTAACCTAGATGAGAAGAAAGGAGAGATTGGTAGTATGTTTGAGGAAAGAAACCTGGATGTTCTGACTCTGAGAGAAATGAAGCTCAAGGGCAAAGGGGTAAAATGGTATGAAAACATATTGGGAGTAATCAGTAGTAGCACTATTCCTGAAGCAGGAGTTGTGGGAGTCTGTGATAGAGCATAAGGAAGCAAATTCTAGATTGATGTGGGTAAAACTGAAAGTGGATGGCGATATATTGGTGACAATTGGTGCTTATGCACGTGGCCATGAGAAGAAAGATCAAGAGAGGCAAGTGTTTTGGTAATAGCTGAGTGAGTGTGTAGTAGTTTTGGTGCATGAGATTGGGTATTAGTGATGGGTGATCTAAATGTGAAGGCAAGTAACGTGGCAGTTGAGGGTAAAATTTTTCACATGGGTATTCAGTGTTATGAATGGAAATTGTGAAGAGCTTGTGGGGTTGTGTGCTGAAAAAAGACTGGTGATTGGGAATATCCAGTTTAAAAAGAGAGATATACATAAGTATACGTATGTAAGTAGGAGAGATGTCAACAGACATTATTAGGTTACGTATTAATTGACAGGTGTGTAAGAGAGGCTTTTCCACTTAAATGTGCTGAGAAGGGCAGCTAGAGGGATGTATGATCACTATCTTGAGGAGGCAAGAGTGAAGATTTGTTGAGGTTTCTGAAAAAGAGGAGAAAATGTCAGGGAGAAGTGAGTGGTGAGAATAAGTGAGCTTGGGAAGGAGACTTGTGTGAAGAAATACCATCAGAGATTGAGAGTTGAGTGGCAAAAGGAGGTAGCAAATGAAGTGAAGGAAGAGGGTGAGAAATGGGAGGTATTTAGAGATGCAGTGGCAGCATGTGCAAGAACGTGAGCGGATGTGGCATTTCTTTGTCGGTGTCTTGGTGCTACCTCACTGGTGCAACCTCCAACATCCAGACTCGAATCTGAGACCCCTGTGTAGCAGGTGGGAGTGCTACCGCTAGGCTATGATCACCCCCCAATAGGAAAAACTATTTGAATACTAAGTAACTGAATATCCTTCATCTCACATAGGTGAGCAATGGGGTCATGACTTGTCAAAACCCATTAGGCTCACACAACCAGCAAATAGCATTCTACAGAGCCTAACTGTACAACAATTGAGGTATATGAATATAGTACCTATGAAAGCGCACTTTCATAGAACATACAAACCTTCAACAGCCAGGCTCGAACCCGCGACCCCTGTGTGGTAGGAGGGAGTGCTACCAACATGCAACAAAGGGTATTCATATGCCTCTGTGTTGTACAGTTAGGTTCTGTAAAATTCTATCTGCAGGCTGTGGAGCCTGATAGGATTTGACCGGTCTAGACCCCATTGGAAACACTTTGAAATATATGATTTAGTTCCTCACATATTCATAACCTTCTTCAACAATGCTTCTCTCTGAATCATATATACATGGAAGAATCCATGGACAATTGTAAACAAGAGACTTATCAGTAGAAAGACATACAATTGTAAAACTGATTGTGCATTGAATTTCTATAGTAAAAATCATATTCTACGAAAGTTTTCCATGCATAATCTCACTTCTCAGTTTTGGTAAATTCTACGAAATTAAATAAAAGACAAATAAGATGACATATTTTATGCTGGCTCTGTATACAATCAGTTAACTTCATTCCTTTTAAAGTTCAACTTCACTTCCTTAAATTTTTCATACAGTATGAATGTTTAGTCATTTGTGAGCATACAAACATATACCTACAGTATATACCAAAATTACCAAGCCTGGCAATCCATAAGCATCATATTCTTGAAACCAGAGTTTGCAGTAAACTTATAAAAAGTAAAGGTTACTTGCCAATAATGATGACTTTAGCTTTTCCTGCATGATCTTCATCCCGTATGGCATTTCCAGCCATTATGGCCTTAAGTCTTTCTATTCTCCTACTGCTGGATCCTGCATATACGTATACTTTGGAGCCACAGTCAAGGATGAAACAGTCACCCTTGTTCATCGATCCTGTGCCAACCTCAACCTACAAAAAGAATTCAAAACTCTAAAAAAGTATTGGAGCAGGACTGCAAAATCATTAACCAATCGTCGTCTATCTATCTATCTATATCTCTTGACACCTGTTCCCAATTGGAGCTCCCTCTAAGGGGTGGCCATGGCAACAGAATCTCCATAACTACTGAACTCTAGTGCCACTTCTTAGCCTTTAGTGCCTCACCCTTAACAGGCCACCGGCAAAGGGCAACTCTAGTGCAGTGTTTGCAGTGGCTCCTACCTAATGTTCCTACTGACTACTTCTACCTAAAGCTCCTGCCTAAATGTTACTAGAAAATATAATATGGCTGCATCCTTCAACTGATTTATCAAACCATGCATAAGTAGTATGAGAGTACTTCCTTATCAAACAAGAGTCAATCAAGACAAGTCTGTTTTTTCTAACAGGTATTTGTATACTCTGAATGAGCTTCTAAGTATAATCAGGCCATCACTTTTTCTGGCATGCTAAAGTAAATATATATCTAAGAAACAAAAATCCTAATGTTTCACTCATTCTTTATATGACTGAAGAAAATCAAGTTACAAGAACAACACTATAATTAATTGCACTATGCCATGATGTCCTTAAATGTAGTTGTACCCTATGTATAAGCCACTAACTTTCAGTTTCAGACAGGGACAGCCAAACTTTACGATAATACAAATCACATTCACAAAATCTGAACAAAACCTGCATCTCCTGTAAGATGCTATAACACTGGATGTATATCTTTCAATATTTCACTGTGACAAGTCAGTTACATTTTCATGATATCCTCTGTAGATGGATCATACATATGACTATAGATTCATATCAAGACAAAAATCACAACATCTTTTTTGTTTTTTGAAAGAAGACTGTGAAATTTCTTGAAGTAAGAATAAAAATAAGCCCCCATTATGAAGAAATGACAAAATTCATGAACCTACCTGTCTGATACGGACATTCCTGCGTCCCTTGACATGGAAGAGACGTGCTGGATATGGTGCATCAGGATCCACATGATGAAACCCAGAGGCTACCCCACCCTTTAGGTATCTTACACCCTTCTTGAACCTGCATATATAACCAATAGCTTATATTCTCATAATGTGCATCTTGATACACAGTACCCCATCATTTAGAGGGGTACTAGCTTGTGCTGTAATATGTATACATTACAACAAATGAATAACATAAAACTGTATTATCACGACTTATCGATCACTCTACAACATAGGCCATTTAAAAAAATCAATAAAAAATTACCTAAAATTTCTAACTTTATACGTATGTTCTTTTACCACATAAAAGCAAGGCAACTAATTAATGACAAACTGCTACCAAAAAAGAATGTTTTGAGTACATTATTAGTCCTCTTTCATCCTAAAAGAAACATTCAGAAAATAACATCAAAAGTCCATCTGACAAGAGCACAAACCTTGAGAGAAAGAGTGGACTCTCATGGCCTTCTACCTCTCGGTGCTGGACAGGTACCCCACCCAGCTGGTCATCCAACTCTACTGTCTTGATTGCTACAGCACCAGCTTCATCCTGAAACACAGTTTTCCAATACAGTAGTGATAACACTTGAAATACTGAGCTATTTCTGGCAAATACTTTCTTATGGTGCTTACTTGATCACTGTTTCTTGTGTTAGGAAGGTAGCGCCATTCACATACACATGTATACACATACACATATATATATATATATATATATATATATATATATATATATATATATATATATATATATGTATATATATATTTTACTTAAGAGAGTCTGACTCACAGTAAACTGTGTGTAAATTACAGCTGGCTATTGTGGGCTAGGAAACAAAAGCAACAAACAGAATCTCTCAGTATAAATGAATAACAGTGCTGATACTGTTCCTAAATATATCAAAATTTTATTAGCAATTGATCTTCCAAGGCAGTCAAAAAAAGCAAAGTGATAAAAAGAAGCGGCTTAAACAGTGTTTTGACTGGTTGTTTTCATGAAAAAAAAAATATTTGGGTATTGCAAGTTGCCTCAAGCCCTAAATAATGTCAAGACCTAAGATTTTTAGAAGGGAGGGCACTGACGGGATTGCTGCACTTGGCCTACTGTACAGTACATTATTCCTATATCAATCTGCTGTCCAGAAAGCTGTTTTACATTTCTACATTACTTTGTACTTTCCCATTAAGACTACAACAGTCTCTCTAACATACTTCAACCACAGAAGAACAAACGGTACAGAGTAACATGCAACAATGATGAATGCCAGTAATCTTGCAAAAATCAATGAACTCACCTGAGATGTCTCTGAGCCCAGCCAGAAGTGCAGATCCCAACTCTTGTTTCCATTGATATCATTCGTCTAGAGAAAAACCAGAGAGCAGTTATGTGAAAAAAAAGAAGATAAGGTCAGACAACAGTTAAATGGACAAAATGTATCAATCAACAATCAAAGAATAAATCAACAATTTTGCCAGAAAAATTAAAAAAAAAAGGAGTATATACTGATAGCATCTGCATCTGCTATGTTGTTCACACACGATGCTCAGGTTAGACAGACTAATAAAAATTCCATCCTAACATTTTTTTCTTTATAAAGAAATGAGATGTTCGAGAACAATATGTGGTGTGAGGTGGTTTGATCGAGTAATGAATGAAAGGGTAACAGAGATGTGTGGTAATAAAAAGAGTGTGGTTGAGAGAGCAGAAGAGGGTGTTTTGAAATGGTTTGGTCACATGGAGAGAATGAGTGAGGAAAGATTGACCAAGAGGATATATGTGTCAGAGGTGGAGGGAACGAGAAGAAGTGGGAGACCAAATTGGAGGTGGAAAGATGGAGTGAAAAAGATTTTGAGTGATAGGAGCCTGAACATGCAGGAGGGTGAAGGGCTTGCAAGGAATAGAGTGAATTGGAACGATGTGGTATACCGGGGTCGACGTGCTGTCAATGGATTGAACCGGGCATGTGAAGCGTCTGGGGTAAACCATGGAAAGTTTTGTGGGGCCTGGATGTGGAAAGGAAGCTGTGGTTTCGGTGCATTATACATGACAGCAAGAGACTCAGTGTGAACGGATGTGGCCTTTGTTGTCCTTTCCTAGCGCCACCTCGCGCACATGCAGGGGGAGGGGGGTTTTCATTTCATGTGTGGCGGGGTGGCGACGGGAATGAATAAAGGCAGACAATATGAATTATGTACATGTGTATATATGTATATGTCTGTGTGTGTATACATATGTATATGATGAGATGTATAGATATGTATATGTGCTGTGTGTGGATGTGTATGTATATACATGTGTATGTGGGTGGGTTGGGCCATTCTTTCGTCTGTTTCCTTGCGCTAACTCGCTAACGCAGGAGACAGCGACAAAGTATAATAAATATAAACAAACAAAAAATATAGGAATAAATTTTGAATTTATCGTTGTCATCAGAGTTGGACTAAGGTTTGGCAAGTCTTAGGCTTGGATAATATAATCACTAAACATACTGTATACAGTGCCCACAAAAATCCTTGTCTGCCTCCCCACATACTTTCAAAGGCAATGTCACACGTACATTTTAGAAATTTGTCATCTCTCCTTTGGTCTGAATACCATCTGCAGATGTCTGGTCATGGAATTGGTAAGGATTCTGAAGTATTCTAGGTCCATGTTTTGGATCAACAGGGTCTTGATCTCCGGAATGAGGCACGGTACTAATGTGTTGCAAGAAGCAGCTTCCTGATCATGCATTCTGAGCACCCAGTGTATTTAGAAATTCCACATGTACCCATATCTTACTTCCAAGAGAGAATTCGGGCTTTCTTCTCCTTGGAAGGATAAGAGCCAGCCATCTTGAAGCACAGGTGTAAAAGATACAGCACCCAGACATGAAATTCCCAATATGAAGTGGCAGCCAGGAAGAATAAAGGAATCCTTCCCTCAAGATAGCCTGAGGCACACTAAGGTGGGTCGCTGGTGCTTACAAAGTTAAAAACACTGGTCTCAGCAACCAGATGTATGCTTTTTTTTCACCATAAGAGCATCATATGCTTGTAATCATGAAATATCTATGTTGTGAATTGCCTCTGAAAATATGTGGGGGGGGGGTAATGTTTTTTGTGCACAATGTATACTATCATCACACTGTATATTGTACAATACCGCTTGTATTCTGCTAGTCTTGGGAACCATAGTTCCTTTACTTGGGGGAATGATGGGGCTCCTGTATGGCTAGTACTCTACGCCCACACCTAAGAGGCCTCTGCACTAATCTGTCACTGATGACTATACGTATTGTAAATAGTTTATCATATAACATGAATTGTCTTTCAAATCTAGCCAGGGAACTACAGCTACGTAGACAGTAAAATTTCATAAAAGTCCAATTAATCTTCTGCCTTTCAGATAACCCATTCCATCAATCTATCAGGATTCATCTAAATTTCGTAACTATCAATTACCCATCAAAAGTATGGTCAGTTAACCTTGGACCCCCATCCAGAGATTATAATCTGCAATTTATTCAAAACAAGCGCTCCTCTTCGAGCATACTGGACTTCAGTATAATCCAATAGGTCATCCCTTCAAAATGTCAACTACAAATAATGCAAGAGCATTTGGCAATCATGAGGAAACAGTGCAAAGAAGCAGAAATGACGTGTGTTAAGTATTCAGCAATATATTCACATTATAGAACTCAGTGAAAAAGGTGAACCCAGAACAAGCGTGTAATGTTGCGCAAGTGGTGTGTGACAACTTTAGCCAAGGCTCCACTTCAATTAAATCATAATTGCAAGACAACAGAAAAAAATTCTAGTGTCTTTTTAGTTAGTACATCGATAGTAATGTGCAGTACTGTATGATTATTTAATGCAAATAATTTCTTTAGTCTGTTGAATATAGCATTATCATAAACATTCTGGTATGTGACTTTTCTAGATGTAGGAATTGCCACAGGTCCCAGCATGGTTTTATAACTGGACATTTAATGATCATTTCAATAACAAGAGAAAGGAATCCGACTTAAATCCATACATTCATGATCCAGTGAAAATATAAATAAAGTTAATGAAAAAAAAATCATACTTTATTAATGAGAATTTGCACCAGAAACCAAAATAATCAAATAAGGCCTTCATATGGGATGTGAAAGGTTTCTAAATGAATACAAAAATAATAATCACGAATACAGGCAACAAACAAGTATCTTAAAGGTATAACAATGAAAAAAAAAAACTTGAAATGTCATTTTACCAGCAGAGGATTGAAAAAACGAAAGAAGTCAATACTGTATCATATGTCACCTACTATAAAGGTGAAGAAATACGCTAATAAAAGTGAAAATAAGGACACCGATGGCAAAAAAAAAAAAAAAAAAAAAAAAGCAGAGAAATCAAAACAAACTACTGGTAGAAATGAGATATGGATAAAAAGAAGTAATGTATCATAAAATAAGATTCAATGTGCAAACAAGAATACCAGAGCTGGTAGTATCACAATGTTACACAGAGAGTTAACTATAACAGAACAAGTAATGGGGGGAAAATCATTCAAAGAGTTCAAAGGAATACGAATGAATTTTGGAGAATCATTATAATAAACATGAAAGTCAAAGAAAAATCTAAAAGCACTATAGGATGATGATTATGGGTGGGGCAAAAAAAATACTTGGACTGGAATCTGATGCGTGAGGATTCATGCTCATGAGTGCATGCGAGCTCTTCTATGATTACAAGAGGGAGATGCCGCTTTTGCATTTCATCCTATTCACCTGGCTGTGAAATATGCACATTACCG
Organism: Panulirus ornatus; assembly: GCF_036320965.1. NCBI lineage: Eukaryota > Metazoa > Arthropoda > Malacostraca > Decapoda > Palinuridae > Panulirus > Panulirus ornatus. The sequence continues at coordinate 21,725,911 of NC_092281.1, read as the reverse complement.
GTTGGCATACAAACAAATCATATAAAGTCATTCACCAAAACGTTATTCATGTATTTTCACACCATGAATTAGTTGTGAATGTTATATAAACTCATTTATGAACAAAAACTGTATACATGACTAAAATGAATACTGTTAACTGAGCTTATGATGTTAACGAGCCAAGCTGATAAGATACGCAAGGGCATTACCATTGGTACGGGAGCTGTGTACTCAAATATGTGGACAAGTGTAAAAGAACTCACATAAAGGACGATGTAGGAGTCTCCCTGGTAGAACTGTCCATACTTTTCCTTGGGGTAAGGCACCACTTCAAAGTTCTGCCAGGAAGAGAGATACCAAAATGAGAACAGTGAATGCTACTTCTGGTAAACGAAAGACAATAAATTAATCTTGTATGATACATTACATAATACAATACATACAAACAATACTTGATATACATGACCTAAAATCAGAGTACGATGTTTAAACTGTTTAATAAATTGATACAATTCATGAACAAAATCATTAGCACACTCAGTAATAAGCAGAATTTTTTTTCCATACAAGGTAAATAATATTAAGCACTAAAACAGCACACCAACATACCAACCTCTTTCAAAAATCAACTTAGCTAGGACGGAAGATGTAAAAATATAATTCATCGACTGCTCTCAAGCCAAATTGTCATATCCAAGGAGTAGTGGATCACTTATACTCGGCCTCAATGCTGATTAAGCATATTCTCATTTGTCCATAAAATCCTCCACACCATAGCAATTCTCAAGCACTGTATGTGTATGTATTCTCTTTGCAAGCCGATTCTACACCATCACCCCATCTGCAAAGTATCTTCTCACTGCACCATTACTAACGAAGCCTCCCCTCGTATCCTCAACTGATATATATATCTATCCAATAACAACAGTTCACCCACAACACCAATTCCTTCACGGTGCAACATACGACTTCTTAATCCCTTGTATTGCCACAGATCTTGAACTTATATATTCCTGTCCATAACTATACTATCTTGAAAGGCTTTCATCCATGCTCATCTAAACTATTCTTCAGCCAAAGTATACTTCTTTCCATTCTTTGTTCCATCAGTGTTGAACAGGTCTTTATGTCATTCTTTACTCCATCAGTAAGAGCGAATATGGTCTCAGAATTACGTGGAACACCTGAAAATAATTTATGAAGATTTTCGACTGGTGGTCATGACGAGACACTGACAGCTTTAAGTCTCTCACGGTCAATAAGACTAAATAAACAACCCATTCCTTCATACACTTCCAACACTGTAAGGAAGTTGATCTTTCATTTTCTCAGGTTATACCATTCTGGATCCACCAAAGGAAAAAGAAAAAAAAAAAGGGGGGGTGCCAGAGAGTCTATCCAGAAGTAAAATTCAATTATGGCAAAACTTAAGGTATATTAATGAAGCACTTTTACAACTACGTGTCTCAAATACTGTAAAATATCAAAATACGAATCATGCCGGAAACAGCAAAACCTTAAATCATTTAAAATCTACAAAGAAAAAAAATCTAGATAATCATTAACAGTAAATTATTACTTCATCTAATCACTTTAATTACTACTTATGCTAATTAATTACTTTAATAACATTCCCATATCGCTGGCATTCTTTACGCCCTAATTATGAAGAGATAATAAAATCCTTTATCAAAAACATGAATGTATACGTCAAATGAAATGTTGAAAATAAGAAAAAGCAGAAAATATATCATTCTTTTGCATATATACTCGTATAGCGGTAAGGAAGTACAAAGAAAAAAAAATACTTAAAATATGGGTAAGAAGTACAAAATGCAGGGAGATAATGGCAGATAAACCCCCCCCCCCACACACATATATATATATATATATATATATATATATATATATATATATATATATACGATAAACGTAGAACAGAATAAACATATACACTTCACGGAGAGAGGTGGTAGGCAACTTGGCAGGGAAACAGGGCGGTGAGCTGTACAGGGGGGGAAACCTGACACACGACCTCCTCAACCTTCTCCAACGCCCTCGTACTACACGCCTTCTTAATACGCTTGTACACATACATCAGCCATGCCCCACTGGTGCGTGATACCTTCTGCGTTCCTTCAATAAATATTTATTCAAAACCGCATTACTAGGGGGGGTAGGGCCGCCAGGGTCAACAGAATTCTGTTTAACCAGGTGATCGATACACAAGAAGCGTGTTTTGAACACATCATACGAGTTTAACGCGCTCTCTCTCTCTCTCTCTCTCTCTCTCTCTCTCTCTCTCTCTCTCTCTCTCTCTCTCTCTCTCTCTCTCTCTCTCTCTGTATAATATATATATATATATATATATATATATATATATATATATATATATATATATATATATATACTTAGTCGCTGTCTCCTGCGTTAGCGAGGTAGTGATATATATATATATATATATATATATATATATATATATATATATATATATATATATATATATATATATATATATATATAAAATACTTAATCGCTGTCTCCCGCGTTAGCGAGGTAGCGCAAGGAAACAGACGAAAGAATGGCCCAACCCACTCACATACACATGTATACACATAAATGCCCATACACACATATACATACCTATATATTTCAACGTATACATACATATACATACACAGACATACAAACATACACATGTACATATTCATAATTGCTGCCTTCATCCATTCCCGTCACCACCCAGCCACATATGAAATAGCATCCCCCTTCCCTCCAAGAGGTAGCGCTAGGGAAAGACAACAAAGGCCACATTCGTTCACACTCAGTCTCTAGCTGTCATGTATAATGCACCAAAACCGCAGCTCCCTTTCCACATCCAGGCCCCACAGAACTTTCCATGGTTTACCCCAGACGCTTCACATGCCCTGGTTCAATCCATTAACAGCACCTCGATCCCGGTATACCACATCGTTCCAATTCACTCTATTCCTTGCACGCCTTTCACCCTCCTGTACGTTCAGGCCCCGATCGCTCAAAATCTTTTTCACTCCATCCTTCCACCTCCAATTTGGTCTCCCGCCTAATCCTCCAAGGTTTTCTTAAACCCGAGGAATACACCCAACCCTCAAAGGCTTTCTTAAACCCAAGCATTAACACCCTAAACCTTTACACTCACCCACCGCTGTGGTTACACTTTGTTTGTTACAGGCAGAGTGTTTTACACTCGTAAAGTCCCATCCCTCACCCAAGCACATATACCACGTCTTTACTTTATACATTCATACCCCAGCTTACGCCATTCATCGACCAGGCCCAGTGGAGAGGATGAACTCGCGTCCTGGATTCCAAGGCAAGCTTGTTAGATTTTGGCTCCTCGTAACGCTAACCACATCAATATAGAACTTCGTGTGCGCATGTGTAATTGTACTGCAGTGGGAGGGAGTTCTGTATTCGTGGGGCCCCATCTCAAACTTTCCGTATTATCCTACAACTTTCTTAAACTTTTACATGCTGTGTACATTCCAAACCTCATAATTAAGTTTATTACATTCGTTCACTACTCGTACTCTACGAGTACTTCTTTACATCTTTTCTAGCCAGTTTCTCGCTTAATTTCATGCAATGGTCTCCGGTGGTTCTATCGCTGCATTTTTTACAACTGTCTACAGCATTAAGCAAGTTTAGAAATTTAGAGGGTTGTGAGCAGGTCAACATGCCCTTTGTGTGTGTGTGTGTGTGTGTGTGTGTGTGCGAGTGGGGCTTGGCAGCCCCAAACAATGGCGGACAATTCGTCTTGCTAGGCGCCGATAGACCATTCTTTATGCCGCTCAAACATGAATCGCCGGAATTTATGGTGTAGTGATTTTCGTTATCGGGTTCAGGGTGTTCTGTTTCCTCAACAGCGAGTAAATCTAGACCTTCCAAACATCACACAGAAAAAAAAATTCTCTCTGCAAAACAAAAGGAAAAAAAACTATTGGCACAGTAATTTCTAAACCCACAAAATAATCACATGAGCTTTCTTCAATACCTACCAAAAAAAAAAAAGGGGGATCAAATTTATACGTTACATTAATCATACGAAACTGCCCTAATATCTCTGAAAATTCAAAGCTGAATGACCCTCATCTGTGGTTTAACTTTCGAACCCTCTCTCTATCTACTCTGTCCTTCTATACACACATCAAACGCATCACTGCAACGAAAACCACATCTCTGTAAAACGGTATAAGCACCGTAAATGCCTTTAACCCAATAAGCATGACAGTTCGATCCTTCAGCATGACGTTATAACCCTTGTGCACGACAGTACGACCTTTGAGCACGACCTCACGACCTCCAAGCACGATAGTACGACCTTTGAGCACGACCTCCAACCACGATAGTACGACCTTTGAGCACGACCTCCAAGCAAGACGGTACGACCAAGAGATACGATGATGGGGGTTATCATACACATAAGAACCTGATCAGTAAGCTCATACTAATTGGAATATCGCTTCCACACACACACACACACACACACACACACACACACACACACACACACACACACACACACAAGCCTTAAGTTACAGTGATACCACAGAGAAGAGAAGCCATCTTACCACCTTGGCCAGGTCAGAGAGTGGGGGGGTTATGGCCGGCACATCTCAGAACTCCACCTCCTCTGTCGAGCCATGCAAGGCAGGAGGCAACACCCTGAGTGAATCATCCCCCCCCCCCCCCCCTCCTGCTGTATATGGCCACTCGCCTCATCCTACAATTAGGATCAAGACTTGCAAGAACAACAACAACAACAAATAAAACTGGACTTAGAAGAAAAAAAAAGGTCATTCCAAATATCAAAAACCTCTATTTATCTATTTCTTTACCATAATCATCATTTCTTTCAAGCGTCTTTCTTTCTAAACTTATATCCCGTGAAACATATTAAATGTCAGTCATGATTTGGGAGCAAACTTCGAAACACCGAGTGGGATATCTTCCTGCTCATTACTAAGCGATTAACATAATTACACAATGAGAAGTAAACATATACACAAAAGCATATGATAAAAAAGAGAATAATATGCCAATCTTTGGAATAATAATAACAATAATAATAATAATGGTGATAATAATAATTTTCAGTCCAACCAAACCTTTTTATGATACATCGAACGAACATCTTGTCACTATTCCCAACTTCTCTACAAGCAGTTTATCTGCTCCACTTTAAACTACGCCTCACCTGCCTGGTCTTCCACCCTATCAAAAGAAAATACGACAAAGCTGCATACCACAAAATGGAGTGCACTCAGAACAATCATTAGCTGACGAACAACTACAAACACTCGACACCTACACAATGAAACCGATCCTCCCAGTGCAATCCAACCTTAACATGTTCGGCACTCAATCCTAAGTAACAGCATTAGACCCTTCCCACGCAAACCAATCTGTAACTAACCAGCAACCGTCGGGTAAAAATAAAAAGCTTACCTACCCCATTACCTCACACTTGAGCAACCTTAACCTACAAACTCACATTCCCGCAACAAATATAAGGCAGACGAAAACACATACACACGAAGATAACCCGTCAAACACTAAGCAACCGCTCACAACTCGGTTTTTAAACTCGACCCCATCAGACATATACACACACCCATCAGACGCAACACTACCCAGACAAACACGAGTCACACTTTCCCGTCTACGCTCCGGACATTACCCATCCCCACAACACTACAATCATCGTCGCATCACATTCAAAGGCCCTTTATGCCCCACGATGCAAGTACCACAAAGAAAACACCAAGCACTTACAAGTCAGACGCCCTGGACTATGCCGCCAAGGAAGGCCATACTCATTACAACCTATCAGCTCAACTTTGGGTTTATGACACTTCTGTTAATTTTTCAATGACAGACACACAAAATCACCAACATTAATATATAGTTTATTATCATTATTCTCTGACAGGGTTGAAAAAGGTCCGGGGCAAAATGCAGCGAGATGTAGACGATTGCCAGGCCAGCGATATAAGTCGACATAATTAGATAACGTTCGTCAACATTATCAAAGGCTGTCAGAGCCACGCTCCAGCCTAGTCACGTTCGCTCTCGTGACCTCATATATTAATATCCGGTTTAGTTTTTTGCTTGTTTACAATATCCGGCACAAATTCTTAAAAGTAATTCACAAGTCAAAATGTACAGAATGATCGACTTCAACATTATGTTCAGGTTTCATGTATCAAAATCGTTTGTGAAACATATATTCCGTTATATTTCACACAACCTGTCTGATAATTTTTTTCTTTTCTGTCTGAATGTTAGAAAACAAAAATCATAATTCCAATCATTTTTCATCATTGCATGTTCACAGCACAATCCTTTATCATATTCAATACATCTATCAAAACAAAAGAGACAATTTGGTGTAATTTCCTCCCAAACCTACAAAATCTACATGATAGTATATATTACAGACGACACAATTCATCATGGTTGAACATTACAAAAATGTAACACTCGCATTCGAAAGTTGCCCACTGCCGCCACATCCAACACACCACATAATCCAAGAGCGAAGAAAACAACGCAATTAACGAATCAAATAACATTACCAAAACCAAATACTAGGCAACTGAAACTAAATCGCAACATAACAAAACAAAAAAAAAGCCTCCGCTAACCAATATACGCTCATGGCGTCCCTATTGCTCTTGTAATTCATGTTACCTCATTAGGTATTAGTCTTACATATGATTAGTCTAGTCATTACCTTAGCATGAAAATGTCGCCTGCATCTGAGCAGGCAGGTAGCGACTAGCGCATTGCAGGTGTCTCGACGTGAACCTCCTAAGGATAAGCAACCCTACCAACTTCCCCCAAGGACTTCAACATTATTATTATATATATATATATATATATATATATATATATATATATATATATATATATATATATATATATATATATATATAGAGAGAGAGAGAGAGAGAGAGAGAGAGAGAGAGAGAGACTCAACAGTGAAAATCCTCAGGTTTTTGTCCCATCGACTACCCTTCTCTCTTCTTCACTTTTCCTCAACAACAACTCTATTCACTGTCATGCAGATTGATTCCACTCTATTTACATACTTTATTCCCTTTTATTTCACCACAAATAGGCGTTCTTTTTCTCGTACTGAACATATTTTGTCTCTTAATTCGGGCCTCTGCAGCATCTCGGAATGATGGAATAGTGCAAAAATGCAATTTCTACTCTTACATATATATACACACACACACACACATATATACATATATATATATATATATATATATATATATATATATATATATATATATATATATATATATATATATATTATACTTTGTCGCTGTCTCCCACGTTAGCGAGGTCGCGCAGGGAAACAGACGAAAGAATGGCCTAACCCACCCACATACACATGTACATACATTCACGCCCACATACGCACATATACATACCTATACATTTCAACGTATATATATATATATATATATATATATATATATATATATATATATATATATATATATATATATATATATATATATATATACAGACATATACACATTCATACTTGCTGCCCTCATCCATTCCCGTCGCTACCCCGCCACACATGAAATGGCACCCACCCCCACCCCGCGTGCGCGAGGTAGCGCTAGGAAAAGGCAACAAAGGACACTTTCGTTCACACTCAGTCTCTAGCTGTCATGTGTAATGCATCGAAATCACAGCTCCCTTTCCACATCCAGGCCCCACAAAACTTTCCATGGTTTACCCCAGACGCTTCACATGCATTGGTTCAATCCACTGACAGCACGTCCACCCCGGTATACCATATCGTTCTAATTCACTCTATTCCTTGCATTCCTCTTACCCTCCTTAATGCGAGACCCCGATCGCTCAAAATCTTTTTCGCTCCATCTTTCCACCTCCAATTTGGTCCTCAAACATCTCATTTCCAACACATCCACTCTCCCCCGCACAACCCTATATCTATATCTATATCCCACGCGTCGCTACCATATAACATTGTTGGAACCACTATTCCTTCAAACACACCCATTTTTGCTCTCCGAGATAACGTTCTCGCCTTCCACACATTCTTCAAAGCTTCCAGGACCTTCGCCCCCTCCCCCACCCTGTGACTCACTTCCGCTTCCATGGTTCCTTCCGCTGCTAATTCCACTCCCAGACATCTAGAAAACTTCACTTTCTCCAGTTTTCCTCCATTCAAACTTACCTCCCAATTGACTTGTCCCTCAACCCTACTGAACCTAATGACCTTGCTCTTATTCACATTTACTCTCAGGTTTCTTCTTTCACACACTTTACCAAACTCAGTCACCAGCTTCTTACAGTTTGTCACCTGAATCAGCCCCCAGCGATGTATCATCAGCGAACAACAACTGACTCGCTTCCCAAGCCCTCTCATCCACAACACACTGCATACCTGCCCCTCTCTCCAAAACTCTTGCATTCACCTTCCTAACGATATATATATATATATATATATATATATATATATATATATATATATATATATATATATATATATATAGAGAGAGAGAGAGAGAGAGAGAGAGAGAGAGAGAGAGAGAGAGAGAGAGAATCAATCAAATTCAAAAACTTTGTATTTCGGCCTTGCGAAAGAAAACATGTTGGGTATGATCACAGTCTCCGCTCTATCCAGGAGACTTCACATAACCAAAAACAAAAAAAGAATTCCCAAAAGCTGGAGTTGTTTGTTGTTTAGGTGTCAAATTTACTTTTCAGAGAAGCTACTCCGTATCTAGATGGGGTTCTCTCATTCACGCCAGTAAGGAGAGATGTTGCTGTATCTGAGGCGGCTCCTCCTCCACCTCCTCTTTGCTAGAGTTGAATCAAAAGCTTTCTACGTCATCAACTCCCAATGTATCACCTCTCCTCAACCTTCACTTTCCGTCCGCCATGATGTTGCTGTCCTCTTTGTTCTAAGAGTCTTATTCCGGCCATTGTTCTTGTGAGCTGTCTGCATGTGTCTGTCCCCAGCCATTAAGGCCTTGCAACACCGGCACAGAATGACTGCTGCTTCTAATGGTCTCTGTGTGGAGACCAAGCACACAAGGGTTAGTCGTTATTAGATCTCTTCCTTTATCCAAACAAACAAAAGCTGTGGAATTCTCTATATTCTTTTGCCTTTTCCTTTGTGCCATAACTTTCCAATTTACAAACACACGTGTCGCCAAAAATAAGATTATATACATTTCCTCGAACTCTTCATTTTTCCCCTCATCCCGGTTGGCTACGAATGGGTCTCTCAGTTTTGCTTCTGTATGAAAAAAAGATGTAGATAGAGAGGTATTCAATATATTGATCAATTAATATCTACCACCAACAGCGCTTTTCTGATGGGATACAATTTCTGTTTTTCATCTGATCGATGAAAATGATTTCTTCTGGGTGCATAGGTATACAAACAGACAGCCCATTAGTTAGAGAGCCATCCCACTAGTTGGAAAACCCATTAGAAGGAGAGCTTATTAGTTCTGTCGCAGAGTTAAAGTGCTGACAACCAGGCTTAACTTTTGGGTCTATATTTGGGCGACAAACACTTATGAAGGACAGGAAATTACTTAGAATGAGTTACTAGTCTTTTCCTTTCGTTTTCTTTTACAACTTTACGAAGGATTTCAGGTAATGCATTTTCGGGTAATGCTTATGAACAATGGTAGCGCCTGTGACAGTATAAAATAACGGGAGTGCTTGTTGCATTTTGATTATGAAAGTCTTCAAGCACTGTGGCGTTACCGGACTCCACCTACTTATGGTTTCTCAAGATTCTTCACGCCCACGATGCAATCTCCCACCATAAAAACACCCAAGACTTACTGTTCAACGCCATCTACTTTATGACCCGTTGTCCTGTCCGGGAGACGCGGCCGGACGTGGGAGCCACAACAGAAGAAAGGACTCATTGGGCAGGAAGTGTGTATTTCTGTATATCTCACCTCAATTTCCTTGCTACAGAAAGGAACGTGGCCTTGGGTAACAACTGGACTCTTTTAAACAAATTGGTCCTGGAATATCATATATATATATATATATATATATATATATATATATATATATATATATATATATATATATATATATATATATATCATCATCATTATTATCATACTTTGTCGCTGTCTCCGGCGTTAGCGAGGTAGCGCAAGGAAACAGATGAAAGAATGGCCCAACCCACCCACCCACCCACATACACGTCCACACACGCACATACACATCTATACATCTCAACGTATACATACATATACATACACAGACATATATATATATATACACACATGTACATAATTCATACTCTGCCCTTATTCATTCCCGTCGCCACCGCGTCACACATGAAATGACAACTCTCTCCCCCCCCCGCATGAGCGCGAGGTAGCGCTAGGAAAAGACAACAAAGGCCACATTCGTTCACACTCAGTCTCTAGCTGTCATGTATAATGCACCGAAACCACAGCTCCCTTTCCACATCCAGGCCCCACAAAACTTTCCATGGTTTACCCCAGACGCTTCACATACCCTGGTTCGATCCACTGACAGCACGTCGACCCCGGTATACCACATCGTTCCAATTCACTCTATTCCTTGCACGCCTTTTGATATATATATATATATATATATATATATATATATATTCCTATGAGTCCATGGGGACTCTGCTACAGTCCTTTCTTAAGAACAAACATGCTAGGGCGAATCTAGATTAAAAAAGAAATCATCCGGGGGATTTCATATATTGCCATTTTTTTTTTAAGATACAATAATATTTCAAGCATCATAAAATCTTGGCGCCAAACCCTCGCGGCAAAAGTGGCGGGATATTGGAACGGACGTCGCGAATATGCACCTCTTTTCGAAAGTTTAAATTATACTCGAAGTAAATTGAGAAACTTGTGCAATTTCCGCTCAAATATTAAAACAATTTCGGGTAAAGTAGGCCTTAGCCTTAGTGGAAATAGTTTGACGAGTTTGCAAATTTTTAACCGAGGTTGTTACGTTTCACTTCCATTTTCTAAAGCCTGCACATGTCCCGCGCGCATCTATTACCGACAACGTCCCACTGTAATAAGGCCGAACCTGCAGGTTCAGTCATGGGAACAGACCTCAAAAAACATAATTTCTTTTAATATGCGAACACTTCAGCAGCTGAGAGAAATCTAGATAGGCAAGGCCATCGAGGTTTCATACTTTGACGTTTTCATACAATAAATGATGAACCTATGATAACATACAGTCCCTATTATAAAGAATTTCAGCGAAATACGTAACCTGTAAAAATGCACCAAGCCATTTACAGCAGAACGTTTAAAAAAGTTGAAAATTTAAACTAAACTTAAAAAATAAGAACCTACATGAACAATGAATATACGTAATGTTTTAAGAAGACAAAAATGGTAACCAAATTCAAGGCTTTAGGGTCCACTTCCCTTGTCCCAGTCATAAATTCAAATGCGAATAGCAAGCAAATGGCGACGAATCGAGCAAATTGTACTTATATCGCGTTGTCTAGGCTTCTCTATAAGGGCAGGAATGGCCTCGAGGGACCCCGTATCGTAAATCGCCAGTGTTTATTATCCTTCATTACGGGCGACGCTAACGATCTCATAAATTATGAATAATGAATATTTTCCAATAACAGTGTGGACTTGGGATGCCATCCAAATGTGTACTGAGGGATGGATTTATGCACACACACACACACACACACACACACACACACAGCCCTACAATTTGAGAGATGCAAGTGCAGTATCTGCGCCGGGAAATACATACCGAAAAATACTACGTAAATAAATCACACTAAACTTCAAATCAAGTTAAGAACGTGACGCTGCTCCCTCACCACGCGTCTCCCCTGGCAGGCAGGCGGGCTGTTAATATAACGCCCTGAGTCAGCCAGCTGCAGTCTGATGTACCTTACAGCCAGCTGCAGTCTGATGTACGTTACAGCCAGCTGCAGTCTGATGTACCTTACAGCCAGCTGCAGTCCGGTGTATCTTACAGCCAGCTGCAGTCCGGTGTATCTTACAGCCAGCTGCAGTCTGATGTACCTTACAGCCGACTTATCCTTTGTATGATAACTAAATACCTTCAGTACGATAACTTATTACCTTGCGTACAACGACTTAATATATGTCACTGTACTCAAGGGGTTAGTTATCGTACTCTAGGGTTAAGTAATCATACTCAAGGGCTAAGTCATCGTACTCTAGGGTTAAGTCATCGTACTCTAGGGTTAAGTCATCGTACTCTAGGGTTAAGCCATCGTACTGAAGGGCTGTCATCGAGTCCTGGCATAAGCTATCGTACGCAAGGGTTAAGACATCGTACTCAAAGGTTCTCATCGTACTCTAGGGTTAAATAATCGTACTCAAGGGTCAAGTTACCGTGCTCAAGGGTTAAGTCATCGTACTCTTAGGTTAAGTCATCGTACTCTTAGGTCAAGTTATCGTGCTCAAGGGTTAAGTCATTGTACTCTAGGGTTAAGTTACTGTACTCTAGGTTTATCACACTCAGGGGTTCAGCTATCGCACTCAAGTGGTCTCTTGATAAAGGAATAAATCAGGAAACATAAAGGTTAGACGAAACGTATCTTCATTTCTCCCCAAACCGTTAGAAACAAGCAGTCGAAACCAGGACTGGCTGACCTCTAACTGTTGGGAACAAAATGTAAATTCAGAGGTCATGAAACATATAAGGCCAGTGAGATGGCCTGGGGTGGTGATGGCCAGCAGCTGGTGGGAGTCCAGCCAGTTTTGATGGCCAGCAGCTGGTGGGTGGCCAGCCAAAGGGTGATGATGGCCAGCAGCAACTGGTGGGTGGCCAGGTACAGCGCTGACAACCAGCTGTGGTCTGTCCAGCCGGGACGGTGAGTCATGTAAATGATACTGTAAAAGATTCGATATGGCTCACCTTACCTGGCTAACTCCACCCTGGCTGACACAGGTGTGTGGCCAACCTGTGTGTGTGTGTGTGTGTGTGTGTGTGTGTGTGTGTGTGTGTGTGTGTAGCGAATCAAACAGATTCTCCTTTGTACAGTCAACGACAAAAATTATGTTTCCCCTTTCTCGTCTCTGTATCAATGGACAGAAACAGAAAGCTATATCGATACCCATATGTGTTGCTGCCAGGGCGGTTGGCGGGCTTGGTGAGGCCCGGGGGGGAGGGACACACACACACACACACACACACGAGAGGTGGGGAGAAAGAACTGCGAGATGTGGGGGGGGGGGGGAACAAAGATGTGGGGAGAGAGAGACGAGTGAGAGAAGAGACATGACGGTAGAGACGAGTCATAGGGAGAGAGACGAGCGAGATGAGAAAAGAGAGGAATGAGAGGATGTGGGGAGATAAGACTGTGAGAGGTGGGGAGAAACAAGGGGTTGAGGAGGCACGACATAAGGGAAGACACAAGCCATGGGGCGCCTCCTTTACCACCATCGCTTCATCAATTTCCAAGCGGCTTACGAAGACAGAGGGAAGGAGATGTAATGCACAAGTGAACCTGAGTCTCTTCTGCAGTCGAGTTACAGAACCCTGGGCCGCCACCAACAGATACAAAGACGATGATTACCAGTACAAAAACACCAAGGCTAGACCAATATCTTAATGATATACAACATTAGCGAGTAAACCTGTGTAAGAGCGACAACGTAATATGTACGTATGACGACATTTTTGTAGACACACAGCGGCAGCTCAAATCCGGTATTTGTGAACTCCGAAATACACCGACGATTACCGAAATCCACGAGGATTGCGGTGCGTGTCGCTGTAATACAGTAGGAGATCTGGTCGATTAATATAATCCACGTATATATTAATATCATCACGACCTATTTCTCTTAGTATTTCACGAATGATTCACGATCTCCATCGTACGCAACATACATCCCGATATTTCTAAAAAAAAAAATGGGCGTTTTTCTACCGAGAAACGATTTCTCTTAAAGATCACAGAAGAATAATCAAATAATCAAGTAACAAGTGATAAGAGGCCTCAAAGTATCTAGCAAGATATAATAAACCTGTGATAATAGCGTACATCTAAGAAGGCGGTAAGCAGTACACACACAGTGTGATGTTAACATGTCTCGCCAAACCCCACCTGCCACTGATGCTTCGTAGGTAAGAAACCTCATTCAAAATGTCTCCAATGCAACTGAATATGAATGTATAGTTCCGTTATGATACTTATTATGGTATTATTATGTACATTAAGTTTATTCAGTGGATATCGTTCTTGAGAACCGCTAAGATCTCCTCTAAACAATAACCGGCTGGTGAAACTAGATCACAGTACGTTTTCTATTCCTCCTGTACTACAGAATTTCCATGTCAGTATGCTTCATAAAACAAAATGTTTCTTCACAGATATTTTCCTACTGACTGATATGCCCGAGGGAAAGGTGGGTGGGAGAGGAGCCTTCTGCTTTGCTATCCAGTCTCTTTCTGTATACATTAGGAATGTATGACCCTTTTACTGTCCTCAAAGACCTTCGGGTCGCGTCATTTTCTCTTTCCCATGTACTCCAACAACATCAACACCTCCAACTCTTCTTCACCGTCGTCATACTACCTCCTCACCCAACACCAACCACCTCCATCACACTGGGCGGAGTCCATCAACGCTCCAAATGATCTCTATATACCCAAATTGAAAGACCTTTCGCCCCATCCCGGCTTTCAGACCTTCCCTCCCTCACTCCCCAAACACATCATCCCCAATTCCCCCACGTAATGGACCTCCTCCTCCTCCCTCTTCCGACACATCACATCACCCTGATCCTTACAACACACCGGGGCGGACATGGGGTCCTTATATCCCCCAGCACCGCCACTCGGTCGACATATTGCTGGCCTACCTGCCAGTTCTTCGCCGGAGGACTCCCAGAGGCTGAGCTCTGGCCACGACGTGAGGTTCGAGTCCCACGACGCGAGATCAGAGCCCAGACGGTGATATCCCAGCCTCGAGACGCTAGATCCGACCAGAGAGACTTCAAACTCGACACGCAAGACAACCGTAAGAGAGAAAATCTGCTCCGGGATCACCTCAAGGTTGACAATTTAATCTGAGGAAATACCTTCCTCGGTCGGCTTTAGCCAAGGTCAGGGGGGGAGGATGCCAGCGGTAAGCGGTGCTGCTGCAAGTCCCCCCCCCCCCCCCCCTCCTCTGGTAGGTGCTGCTGCAGGACCTTCTGATAGGGACTGCTGCAGGACCTTCTGGTATGTGCTGCTGCAGGACCTTCTGGTATGTGCTGCTGCAGGACCTTCTGGTAGGTACTGCTGCAGGACCTTCCGGTAGGTGCTGCTGCTAGGTGCTGCTGCAGGACCTTCCGGTAGGTGCTGCTGCTAGGTGCTGCTGCAGGACCTTCAGGTAGGTGCTGCTGCAGGACCTTCTGATAGGTACTGCTGCAGGACCTTCCCGTAGGTGCTGCTGCTTGGTGCTGCTGCAGGACCTTCAGGTAGGTGCTGCTGCAGGACCTTCCGGTAGGTGCTGTAAGCAGAACCTTGTGACTGGTGCTGTTGCAGAAATCTGTGACTGGTGGTGCTGCAAGGGGAGGATTAGGTTTCCTTCCAGGGTTTCTTTCCAAACATTTCCTTTACAGCAGCGCCTCACTACCACTTACACTCTTCATTTCATCACACCACATATATAACCACTCCTAACAGCGCTAACGAGTACACCAACCAACACGACCATCAACACCACACACCAACACTACTACCTAAGCAACGTCAACACTACTACCATGCCATCACAATCCCCACACACCAGCAACAATACCTCCACCACAGCACCACGCCCTAGAATCACCACCTAAACCAACAACTACACACCACCACCACCACCACATTTACCCCACCACCACCACCCACCACGGCAGCCAGCCACCTTGTCGCACTTCTAAAATGCGAATGAAAATAGGCCATCACAGCCTGGCACGGGGGGCCGGCAGACTCTAGGGACTCTGTCCTCATAAACCCAATAAGATGCCTTCCGACGCCCTCACGAGAGTCCAAAGGACAGACTCGGACACCGACGATACGGAGAGCCGAGGAAACACCCGAACCACCTCCATCGAGGGAGATGGGACCTGATAGAGTACTAGCCAACAGCAATATCTTAAGATTACCAAGATTTATCACAACTGACATCACTGAACCTACGGGATCATGTGTCATACTCAAAATTACAAGGATTTAGATACAAATGGAAGATAAGAGTGATTTCTATACGATCCAAATCCTCATGAAATATCGACATATTTCGCACAGATCAGCGAGGATAATCACTACAGTGTACCCTTTACAAGACAGAGCCAAGGGGTGTTTTGAACGGCACAGGTGGGGAATGATCATCAATTCTCCAATATATTGCTCCTCAGACTTCGTTAGCTAGCAAGGTAAGTCCCCCCAACATCATTTGGAATGCATCCAGCCCATCTCATCCATGCCACCAACACCAGCAAGGGGGACCAAACCTCCAGCGCGATTGGCTTTTACACTTCACCTGCACCCAGCTCTGGCCCTAAGGCACCGAGGTCAAGTCAGGCCTCCCTCCTGACACAAGAACACTCTCCTGAGCCTGACACCTTACATCAACTGACCCCTGCCACCTTACATTAGGGGGTCCTGCCTACTTAGTTGACCCTGCCATCTTATATTAGTGATCCTACCACCTCACATTAGGTGAAGTTGTTCCAAATTCGTCTTGGAAATTCTTCCAGGGTATAAAGAACACTGCCCCCTGATCCCTCCTGACCTCCCTCATGCAAATGGTCCCTCTATGTCGAAAGACTATTTACGGTGTCAAGTGTCCAGACTGGCCGCCAGGGGGACATTAAGTCCTCCTCCTGGTGGAGGGAGTTGGGGATGAAAAGGATGCTGGTCTGCTGGATTTGATAACAGCCGCCTTTGGGAGTGAAAGCCGAGGCGCTCAATTTAGCCAAAGAGATCCACAACGTCTGGAAAGAAAGAAAGAAAAAAAAGTATAGATGCTAGGAGAGAGAGAGAGAGAGAGAGAGAGAGAGAGAGAGAGAGAGAGAGAGAGAGAGAGAGAGAGAGAGAGAGAGAGAGAGGCGCCTGGAATGAAAGGGTAAGTAGCTCTTTTCAAAGAGGACAGTCCCACGAGAAGAAGGTTCCTGTTTACGAAAGGGGATGGAGCGCATCTCTAAACTTTTAAGGTTCAGAGGCAGGTAGTGCAGGCACTCAAGATGGACGTAAACAACATCTCCAGTGCCAGTAATGCGGTCAAAACAACTTCAACATACTCGGTATCCACGGGTCCCATCACACCACCACGGGTCCACGTCTGTCCCACTCTACCTACGGGTCCATGTCTATCCCACTCTACCTACGGGTCCATGTCTGTCCCACTCTACCTACGGGTCCACGTCTGTCCCACTCTACCTACGGGTCCACGTCTGTCCCACACCACCCACGGGTCCACGTCTGTCTCACTCTACCCACGGGTCCACGTCTGTCCCATACCACCCACGGGTCTACGTCTGTCCCACTCTACCTACGGGTCCACTTCTGTCCCACACCATCCACGGGTCCACGTCTGTCCCACACCACCCACGGGTCCACGTCTGTCTCACTCTACCCACGGGTCCACGTCTGTCCCACTCTACCTACGGGTCCACGTCTGTCCCACTCTACCTACGGGTCCACGTCTGTCCCACTCTACCTACGGGTCCACGTCTGTCCCACTCTACCTACGGGTCCACGTCTGTCCCACTCTACCTACGGGTCCACGTCTGTCCCACTCTACCTACGGGTCCACGTCTGTCCCACTCTACCTACGGGTCCACGTCTGTCCCACTCTACCTACGGGTCCACGTCTGTCCCACTCTACCTACGGGTCCACGTCTGTCCCACTCTACCTACGGGTCCACGTCTGTCCCACTCTACCTACGGGTCCACGTCTGTCCCACACCACCCACGGGTCCACGTCTGTCTCACTCTACCCACGGGTCCACGTCTGTCCCATACCACCCACGGGTCTACGTCTGTCCCACTCTACCTACGGGTCCACTTCTGTCCCACACCATCCACGGGTCCACGTCTGTCCCACACCACCCACGGGTCCACGTCTGTCCCACACCACCCACAGGTCAAGACCTGTCCCACAGCAGCCACAGACCCCAAGTCAACCACGGGCGAAAAGTAACCACTCACCAAGCGTCTACATCGCCAAGTATAAACAAAGCCAGCCATTAAGTGAGGCCCTTTAGTAGTGACGTCATGGACAGCTGATAACCCCGCACCCCCTCCACCAGCTGACCTCTTGACCCTCGAGGACATGTGACCTTGATCTTTAACATCGCCCACATACACGGATTCTACCCAACTAAATGTTAAATAGGCTGCCTTCCCTCCAGTCTCTCTCTCTCTCTCTCTCTCTCTCTCTCTCTCTCTCTCTCTCTCTCTCTCTCTCTCTCTCTCTGTTGACTTCACATCGTAAAACTATGCAACAACGGAAAAAAAACACAGTAAAAATAAAGCACCATTCTGGAAGGGGTTGGGTAGGCTCCATCTCCTCCTCCTCCCCCACCCTCGTCTCCAGAAAATCCACCCAACCACAACCCATGGCAACAAGCTCCCACCACCCCAACCCCACACCCCTTCATCCCCACCAATTACAACATCGACAGTCTAAACTCCCCAGCCAGAGTTACCAAGTTTCACGGAAGACTTTGAGCCTCCACTTATCCAACACAATTACATGGCAACACTGGCTAAAGACCATCCCTCGACTGTGACCCGGATAATATTTCCAGATCTAACCCTCCACACCGCAATATTTCCAGGTCACGTAATCTTAAAAAAAGGAATATTTCCAAATCAAAATATTCTTTTTTCCCCTCGGCCTGCAATACATCCGTCGTAATCTCTCTCTCTCTCTCTCTCTCTCTCTCTCTCTCTCTCTCTCTCTCTCTCTCTCTCTCTCTCTCTCTCTCTCTCTCCAGGTCGCAGCATTTCAAGTCCACAAATATCCAGAGCCCCGTATTACCCCCCGCAGCCACCATGTTTCCAGGGTTCCAGTATTTCCAGGTCGTCCGGACATTAGAGGAATATATCCTCGCTTCCTTGTTGCCCCGAGCAGCAGCCCTGGTTAGCTGGAGGACCCGCCTCATTACCAGACTGGCTGGGGAAATATTACTCACAGTCTTGCCTTCCCCGCCATATATATATATATATATATATATATATATATATATATATATATATATATATATATATATATATATATTATCCCTGGGGATAGGGGAGAAAGAATACTTCCCACGTATTCCCTGCGTGTCGTAGAAGGCGACTATAAGGGAAGGGAGCGGAGGGGCTGGAAATCCTCCCCTCTCGTTTTTATTTTTTTTAATTTTCCAAAAGGAGGAACAGAGAAGGGGGCCAGGTGAGGATATTCCCTCAAAGGCCCAGTCCGCTGTTCTTAACGCAACCTCGCTAACGCGGGAAATGGCGAATAGTATGATAAAAAGAAAAGTATATATATACACATTCACTCCTATCTTCTAAGGGTGCTTTCTAAGAGCTCAGGACGAGTGTGGGGCCACTGACTGTGGCTTCGATGGAGCAGATGCATCGTTGGTATGACACGTCACGAGGTTGCTGCTACACTGGGAGTCAAAAAGCACGAACTACACACTCCGAAAGACTCCTCGTTTCCTTTCAACTGGAGGTAGCGCAGCCCTTGGGCAGCAGGAAACCTTCAAAAAAGGTCCCGAGGTAATTGCAAATAGATAATCTTTACCCACAAATTACGCTGAGTAATACAAGTCATGGCCTGAGTCAACTCCCTCGAACTGTCAACACTAAAAGTAATGATGTCATATCCTGGCCAACCCCAACCAATCACCATGCACCTTCAACGATGACGTCGCGGCCTAGCACGAATCAGAATACGCCTTCAGTAATGACGTCACGGCTGACAGTATCCAGTTAATAACGCCTCCTCTCCTTCATCTGGGTACGACGGGTACGACCCTGACAACTTTATAGGTTCTCGGAAAAGAACTTAAGCAGTAGTGGCTGACGGCTTCATCTGAAGAGGAACTGTTGCTGACCTTGACTTTTAGGTGGCGATAAAACCCCCACGTAACCTGACCCACGATGGGTAAGTGGTGCGTCAGTACGTCAGATACGCCCACCATCACCACCTCCTCCCAGCGGACCTCGTCTGACAGAGGAGCCAGACGTGCTCGCTCGTCGGGTTGTGTAGCGCCATGTGCTACAGAGAGAGAGAGAGAGAGAGAGAGAGAGAGAGAGAGAGAGAGAGAGAGAGATTCAATACTCCCTCCCCCAGTTACACAACGAGTTATTGTAGACTCGATCGGGAGCGAGCCTCTCTCTCTCTCTCTCTCTCTCTCTCTCTCTCTCTCTCTGTAGCACATGCCGCTACACAACCCGACTAGTGTGAGCGCGTCTGGCCACCTACTCTTGTCAGCGGAGGTCCGCTGAGTCAGCCACCCCTCCTCATCCTCACCCACCTCTCCTTTCATCCACTCCTAACGCACTTGTGGACGCCAGTAACACCTTCCCTCCACACCAGACTGCACCTAACAACCCCCATCGATTGAACTACAGGGACCTCAGTTAGCCAAGTCCTTGGCAGGCCATGTCAACAATATTTCAATGTAAAAGAAAAGGAAAAAAAATCCTCCAAAACACCAGACATGAATGAAAAAAAAATCGATCAATCATTTTCTCTAACCGATCATGTCATCCATGACGTGTGTAAAAAAAAAAGTAGTGACGTCACTAATTCTCTTGTTTCCCTCGGGTGGTCGACCTCTTGACCCACGTGGGAAGAGCTAGCAACCCTGCCTGACCTTTAGCTCCACCCACAACACCTGACTGGCTCCGGTTACCGAATGAGATACGATCGTCATATACCTGTCTATTCATCTATAAATACAGTCTCTCAGTCGCTAGCCATCCAGTCAATGTTCTCCACTCATTCCTCCTGTTCTCGTACACTCTGTTTTGTTCCACTTCTCTTCCCATTATCGTTCCTCTTACTTTAAGCTAGCTCACGATGCTCTCACTCCATCTCATTCTCAGGGGGGAGCGAGTATTGGTAAACTTTAAGGGCAATTTACATCTTCAGGAGGAAGGTTAATAATGTTCGAATAAAAAAATAGGATCATCGGTGAAGGGGGCAGAAAGGGAAGTGGTAAAGGGTAGTGATGACGTGAGGACGAGATGGAGTGATTACTGTGAAGGACTGTTGAATGTGTTTGATCACTGGGTGGCAGATGTAGCAGGATGTTTGGGTCGGGGTGGTATGCGAAGTGAAAGAGTCATGGAGAGTGGTTTAGTGAAGAGAGAAGTGGTAGTGAAAGCCTTGAGTAAGATGAAATGTGGCAAAACGGCTGGAGTGAATGATATTGCAGATGAGTTATTTAAGAAAGGGCGTGACTTGAGTTGCTGAATGGTCTGTTAGGTTTTTCAATGTATGTATGTATGGATCACGGTGAGGACTGGCGGAATGCATGTACAGTGCTACTATATAAAGACCTAGGGATAAAGGTGAGCGTTTAAATTGCAGAGATATAAGTGTACTGAATGTATCTGGTCAGGTGTAGTGATTGTGAAGGGTATGTACAGAACATCAGACTGGGGAGCAGTAAGGCTTAAGGATCAAGTGTTTGCTTTAAAGAATGTGTGAAAAATACTTAGATAAAAAGATGGATTAATATGTGGCATTTATGGATCTGGAGAAAGCACATTGATAGGGTTGATAGAGATGCCTTGTGGAAGGTCTTACGAATATACGTTGTAGAGGAAAGCTGCTTGAAGTATTCAGAAGTTTTTGTCAAGAATGTAAGGCATGTGTTAAGAGTAGGAAGAGAGGAGTGTGAATGGTTTCAAATGAAGGTTGGTCTGTGGTAAGGGTGTGTGATGTCACCTTGGTTGTCCAATTTGTTTGTGGAGAAGGTGATGAGAGAAGGGCGAGTATGCAGTCTCTAGAGAAGCGAGTCAGCTGTTTGCTCATGATAGAGCGCTGATGGCAGATTCGAATGAGTAACTGCAGAAGTTGAAAACCGAGTTTCGAAGGCGAGGAAAGGACGAAGTTGAATGTGAATAAAAGGAAGGTTCTCAGGTTTAGCATGGTTGAGGGACAGGTAAGTTGACGTGTGAGTTTGAAGGGAGAAAAATTGGAGGAAGTGAAGTGTTTTCGATACTTAGGAGTGGACATGTCAGCGAATAAAACCAGGGGGGTGATGGGGGCGAAGGTTCTGGGAGCGCTGAAGAATGTGTGCAAAGAAATGGTTGATATCTGGGAGGGCAAAAATGACTATGTTAAAAGGTATTGTAGTCCCAGAAACAGTACATTGATGCGAGGCATGGTTATAGATGAGTCTGAGCGGAGGAGAGTGGATGAACCAGGGCATGTGAAGCGTCTGGGGTAAACCATGGAAAGGTCTGTGGGGCCTAGTTGCAGACAGGATGTTGTGTTTCGGTGCATTACACATAACACCGGGAGAATGGATGTGAGCGGATGCGACCTGTCTTCGTCTGTTCCTAATGCTATCTCGTTTACGCAGGAAAATAACGATCAAGTATGGCGAGAAAAAACACACACACAAACACACACACACACATATATATATATATATATATATATATATATATATATATATATATATATATATATATATATATATTATTGGAAAGGATCACAATTTTGCGCGTGATTAAGATATTCCTATGAGTCCACGGGGAAAATGAAACACGAAAAGTTCCCACGTGCACTTTCGTGTAATAATCATATCATCAGGGGAGACACAATAGAGAAATATAACAGTCAGTTGATATACATCGAAGAGACGAAGCTAGGACGCCATTTGGTAAACATGTAAAGCTTCGTCTCTTCGATGTATATCAACTGACTGTTATATTTCTCTCTTGTGTCTCCCCTGATGATGTGATTAATACACGAAAGTGCACACATATATATATATATATATATATATATATATATATATATATATATATATATATATATATATATATATATTTTTCTTTTTTTTTTCAAACTATTCGCCATTTCCCGCATTAGCGAGGTAGCATTAAGAACAGAGGACTGGGCCTTTGGGGGAATATCCTCACCTGGCCCCCTTCTCTGTTCCTTCTTTTGGAAAATTGAAAAAAAAAAACGAGAGGGGAGGATTTCCAGCCCCCCGCTCCCTCCCCTTTTAGTCGCCTTCTACGACACGCAGGGAATACGTGGGAAGTATTCTTTCTCCCCTATCCCCAGGGATAATATATATATATATATATATATATATATATATATATATATATATATATATATAGGTGTGATCAAGTAAATTCCTTCTAATCCACGAGGAAATGAAACACGTTAAGTTCCTAAATGGCGGGCTAGCTACGCCTCTTTCTTGTATATCAACTGGCTGTTATATTTCTTTCTTGTATCTCCCCTGATGATGTGATCATAACACGAATGTGCACTTGGGAACTTATCTTGTTTCATCTCCCAGTGGATTTGAAGGAATATATATATATATATATATATATATATATATATATATATATATGGAGTTCAGCACAACAGTACACTAACAGCTGCTGATTATTACATATCCTAGTATTCTAAACACGATTCTTCCATGGGATGGGTGTTCACACACTATATCACTGAGACTATTCATTCCAGTTCAACGTTTCACCTACTGAGAGGCATCTTCAGCGATACACACTTACAACTCACAATGCACAGACTGACAAACACTGTAAACAGTTTATATAAATGCTACAAGTTTATTACTAAGACGTTAACTGTTAATCACAATGGAAAATGTAACGCAATACACTGCTGGGCATGGACTGAGAAGACAAAAGCCGCCTCTGGGTCATAAAACTGGGAGGGAGTGGAAGTGAGGTCAAGACTCGAGAAGAGGTGAAAGGGTCAGGTTAGACAGCCTAATTCTCTCTAATTCTTCTTAATAAAGGAGGGGAAACCCTGCATCCATGCCTGCTCAGGCGTGGCAATGTTGTTGTTGTTGCTGTTCGTTCTTCCAGCTCACAGTGCTCTATCAAATATAATAGAACTGTAGAAATCGTATGCGAACGCTCGCTAAGTCTCTGTTGTGGACTGCTGCTTTCACAATGCGTACCATCCTTTTGCTATCCCGGCGGGCGATATTATATATATATATATATATATATATATATATATATATATATATATATATATATATAGAGAGAGAGAGAGAGAGAGAGAGAGAGAGAGAGAGAGAGAGAGAGAGAGAGAGAGAGAGAGAGAGGTTTGTGCGTCACATTTCTCTTCTCAGGCCGTACCGTAGCACCCAAAGGCGCCACATTTTAGGTTAAGGTACTTCAAAATTCTAAGCTAGGTTTACGTTGTCGCAGGTTGGCCTTGATGGCCGTTTTGAGGTCGCCTCGTACATTACACTTAATACATTCTCTCAGCAGCCTCAAGTTATATATGAAAGTTACCTCAAGATCAAAGGGCAGGCGGGAGACAAGGGTATCAAAGCCTAGCCCGAAAGCCAACAAAGGCCACCTTTCACGGCTGAGAGCCACTACAACGTCATGGTGTACTAATTCAACTTACAGTCACCATATACTGACTTTTCAATTGTCCGCCTTGAAGTGGGTATGCCAGTCAACAGGAGACATTTTGATGTAAAACATTTTTCTTAAATAAAAGCCATTTCAACCACCTAGGATTGAATCAAGGCATGTGTATGGGGGTGGGTTGGGCCATTTCTTTCGTCTGTTTCCTTGCGCTACCTCGCAAACGCGGGAGACAGCGGCAAAATATATATATATATATATATATATATATATATATATATATATATATATATATATATATATATATGTATATATATATATATATATATATATATATGATAAGCTAATTAACACTTAACTCCGAAAATCGATCAATGGACATCTGTGTGGCAGCCACACAGATGGTCTCGAGGTATAATGGTAAATAGCTTACATCATATATATATATATATATATATATATATATATATATATATATATATATATATATATATATATATATATATATAGGAAGTGTTTATGCTGTTCAATGTATGTAAGTCATGCGAGGATGTATACATTGGCCAGAGAGAAAAAACAGGAACTGATAGATAATATCAACACAGACAGACTAGGCATTACGTACCTGCAGCGAGGCAGCGTTAAGAACAGAAGACTGAGCCTTAGATGGAATATCCTCACCTGTCCCCCTTCTCTGTTCCTTCTTTTGGAAAATTAGAAACGGGAGGGCAGGATCTCCAGCCCCCCGCTCCCTCCCCTTTCAGTCACCTTCCATGACACGCAGGGAATACATGGGAAGTATTCTTTCTCCCCTATCCCTCACAATCCACCACACACAGCTTCACTCCCCTTCACCTCCCTAATATTTTCTTTTACATATAACCACCTTATACCACCCAGAGGTTCCCACGTTGGCCAAGGCCACTGATGACCACGGTAACTCAATCTAGCCGGTAACCTCGTCATAGACCATCAGGCATTCTGTTATCTCCGTAGCTCATGTAATTCAATAACTCTGTTCACGAAATCACCACACACATACGGACAGCCATTTCAAGCCTGGGAACTCCTCCCCCCATCCCCCCTCACCTCTCTTGTTAGACGGCAAGGCCCTAAAGCACGACGGTACGATCCTAGAGCACGACGGTACGACCCTTGAGTGCCACGATACGATCCTTGAGCACGGCGGTACGATCTTTAAGCGCGGCGGTACGATCTCTGAACGCGACAGTACGATCCTTAAGCACGACGGAACGATATCTAAGCGCAGCGATATGATCCTTGAACGCGACGGTACGATCCTTGAACGCGGCGGTACGATCCTTGTGCGCGACGGTACGATCCTTGTGCGCGACGCGATATTAACCTCGAGCACGACAGTACGACCCTAGAGCACGACGGTATGAACCTCCAGCACGACCCTTGCGTACGATAACAACCTAATACTCAAGCGTCTGACCGCTGTACTCAAAGGTCGAGGCTGATTTAATGTCGTCACGTCGTGCTCAAGTGTCGTACTGACGTACTCAAGATAGTACGCTCTAAATAAACATATCATAATACCGACGTGCTCAAAATATTACTCTCTAAATAAACATATAATACATTTCAAAAAAATAAAATCATTTGAAAACTTTATGCAATACAATGAAAAAGATGAAAAAAAAATAAATATATGGAAATGACTGGTCTGCATGGCCCTCACTCGGGCAATATATATAAAGGTCAGGCCCTTAATGGCCAGCGCTCGTGGTATTTAGAGACCTGACCTATTTTTGATCTCCAGTGCCAGCAACATTTGCGCCAGGCAGTCGGCAAGTGGGCATATAATCCACACGGCCGAATTCAACCCTCGACCAAACAATCATAAAATATCCATTTCCAGTACTAACCAAAAAGGTATTTTATATATATATATATATATATATATATATATATATATATATATATATATATATATATATATATATATTTTTTTTTTTTTTTTTTTTTTTTTTTTCATACGATTCGCCATTTCCCGCATTTGCGAGGTAGCATTAAGAACAGAGGACTGGGCCTTAGAGGGAAAATCCTCACCTGGCCCCCTTCTCTGTTCCTTCTTTTGGAAAATTAAAAAAAAAAAAACGAGAGGGGAGGATTTCCAGCCCCCCGCTCCCTCCCCTTTTAGTCGCCTTCTACGACACGCAGGGAATACGTGGGAAGTATTCTTTCTCCCCTATCCCCAGGGATATATATATATATATATATATAATTGTTAGTTACTCCCTATTCTTAATTATTTTCATCATTATCAATCAAATTACCACTAGTTATAACCAACAAGACTGATAATTATCGAAAAATGGGGGCTGAGGTGGGGGGGTCGGGTGGTTTCCATGTACTGGGATTCATCCATCCCACCCTATCCCGTCCCTCCCAAACTACACACATCCCACTATCCTCAGGACACGCCCCTTACACGCCACGCCCAGACCCCCATACCAGAGAGACAATGTTCTGGTCCCCCACTCCCCTAACACAGTCGCCTGCTGCCGTCGTCCCCCTGGGGTACTGCCAGGTGGTCGCTATATGCCACTATTGACAGATGGTTCTGCAGCCAGGTGGTTGGTGGACGCCGGATGCCACTATCAACAGGTGGCTTCTTTTGATTTCTGTACCCAGGCTGTCTGTTGTCGTCGGTTATCGAAAGCCCTTGTTAACACATGGTCTTTATAGCCAGGTGGTGGCTGCCTGACAACGAAAACCACTACCAGCAGGCGGTCTCTATAGCCAGGTGGCTGCTGGACACTGGCCAGAGACCAACTATAACAGTTGGTGGTCTTTACAGCCAGGTGGTACCGGGGGATGTTAGCCGCTTTAGTCAGACGGTCGGAAGAAAGAGGTGGTCTTTACGGACAATGACGACAAGTACTGACATGGACTATGTACAAATGTGGTCGTTATAGAAGAGTTCCATCAGTGACGTACGTATGGTCTCCATAAACAGGTGGTCGCTCAGAGAACATGGCATTTAACTAGTGTATGGTCGTTGTACTCATGATGTCGTAACATGTAGGTGTTCGCTATAGTCAAGCAAAACATAATAGTCCTCGCACTGTTCATACAGTCAGGGTAATCGCTATAGAGAAGGCTGTCATTAGCCTTCAGTGGTCGTTATATACAGTACCAAGAAGGGCGACATGCCAATCAGGTTTGCCACTAAAGGGAGGTGGCCGGTGGCACGGGTTGGCTGCACGTACCAAAATACCTGCTTTTGATGGCGTCTGCAGCAGAGGAGCCTGGATAAACGCAGTGTTACTCCTGGTGCAACAGAGAAGACAGCCCCTTGTAACACCGCTCTGTTGCACATTCTTATCCTATGTACTCCCTGAGGACAGAAAGAGTACTGTCCTCTTAAACCTAACCTAACCTAACGAAGAAGGCGACGAAGATAACCAGGGGTGCTGGGAGTCTACCTTCTCTATACAATCACTTCCTATATCCTAGAACACTTGGGACTTAGTGAGGAGTACTAGCGGAAGGCTCAGGCTGGGGGGTGTCCGAAATGTGCGTGGCTGGACCAGGATGAGAAAGGAATGGAGAGGAAGGAGTACATACAAGTCTGACGAGAGAAACCTGAATGTTCTGGCTCTGAGCGATATATATAAATTTGAAGGGTCATGAGGTAGGTAGGTTAAGTTGGTACGGTAAAACTTCAACAAACCCCCTCTTCATCCAGCTGTTCCCTCCGACAGTATCTTCTATTTTCTCCAAATGTATCTTCCCCTCTCTGACCTCTTCCTTCCTCCTATCCTCTTCCCAACCACACAATTAAGAAAAGAAAAAGAAATTAAGGGGTAAAGTCCGGTCGGGTTTAGCGAGTGGACAAAGGAAGGAGAGGGAAGGGTTGGCACTTGTAAATGTGGTGTGAGCTGTGGCACTGTGGTGAAGAAGGCAAGAATCTGTGGTCAAGGAAGACATGGGTTAGGATGAAACAAACAGACGTTGGTCCGTTAGTCCGTGTGTCCGTTAGTCATAGTGGTAGAGGGATCTGAATGCATGAGTGAGTAATGTGGCACTCTAAGATATACCTCTCTCTCTCTCTCTCTCTCTCTCTCTCTCTCTCTATATATATATATATATATATATATATATATATATATATGTATATATATATATATATATATATATATATATATATATATATATATATATATATATATATATATATATATATATATATATCAAAGCTGCAAACCACACAAAACAGAACACTCAGAACAATCATTGGCTGCCAAGGAACAACAAACACTCAACACCTATGCATAATCAAACCATGATTCTCGCAATGTAATCCCACCTCGACATTCTCACCGCTCATTTTGTTTACAGCACTACACCCCCTTCGTCGAAGCCATTTTCTTCTGCACTGCCCCCCCCACACACACTCAAAGATATGACACTTTATGACCTATGATTCCGACCTGTGGACGTAGCCTGTATCCTGAGCGCTGCAAGTGTTATAAAGGTAGAAGGGATTACTGGAATTGGCAGCCTCATACATAACAAGGAGGGCAAGGAATAGAGTGAATTGGATCGATGTGGTATACCGGGGTTGACGTGCTGTCAGTAGATTGAATCAGGGCATGTGAAGCGACTGGGGTAAACCATGGAAAGCTGTGTAGGTATGTATATTTGCGTGTGTGGACGTATGTATATACATGTGTATGGGGGTGGGTTGGGCCATTTCTTTCGTCTGTTTCCTTGCGCTACCTCGCAAACGCGGGAGACAGCAAAAAAAAAAAAAAAAAAAAATATATATATATATATATATATATATATATATATATATATATATAATATATATATATAATATATATATATATATATATATAATATATATATATATATATATATATATATATATATATATATATATATATATATATATATATATATATATATATATAATCAAC
This sequence comes from Panulirus ornatus, assembly GCF_036320965.1. Lineage (NCBI taxonomy): Eukaryota > Metazoa > Arthropoda > Malacostraca > Decapoda > Palinuridae > Panulirus > Panulirus ornatus. The sequence goes on along the minus strand of NC_092281.1, from coordinate 21,696,317 downwards.
TAAATCAACTACTGTGTACAGTAATTTAAGCATACTTCACTTTGCATGCTAAATGCTTCACTATATATAATTAAAAACTTAATAAACGCTAATATATGGCCAATAATTTCTGGTTCTCTTGAATTTACAGTGTGTGGGGTGACGCCGTTATCCTCCATAACAGTGGGTGGCCCAAGCTATAATTGTCCAATAAACATTTCCATGTGGGTTTTAACTGTACGGAACAGGAGCCAATTAATTCCTTTATTAAGAATCATTTATTCCTCTTTATGGTCATTTGAATTAGACGAAAATAAGTATTGATCAGAAGGATATGTTTGTGGTTGTTGATTAATGTTTTACAAAATGTTATGAATAATGTCCTCAACTTAATACAAAGGAACGACTATCTAACACGCCAATACGACCCTTGGGTATCAATCACGTCATGACGTGTGACCTGACCCTTAAGGGTCATACGTTAACAGCCTGGTCGTCATACCCGAGTGTGGTCGTACCACTGTACTCAAGGGCATTACCGTCGAGCTCCGGGCAGTTTAGTATTCAAGACCATTACAGTCGTGCTCAAGGGCAGTTCCCTCGTGCTCAAGGGCAGTTCCCTCGTTCTCAAGGGCAGTTCCCTCGTGCTCAAGGGCAGTACCCTCACGCTCAAGGGCAGTACCCTCGCTTCAAGGGCAGTACCCTCGCCTCAAGGGCAGTACCCTCGCCTCAAGGGATTAACTTGTCTGTCCTTTACCAGTAAAACACACAAAAATACTGATTAGAAAAGACACTGGTAATAACATGAGAAATATACGTGCTAATAACTGCTATTACCAACACCAGGCAAAATGACGCATCTAATGGCCTCCCATACCACATATGCCAATTTATAGTTCAATTATGGCCCCCATCATCCCCACCCAGTGAGCATGGGGGAATCATCACCAAAGCTTTGTCCCACAGAATAACCACAACGTTCCTGCACTGAAAACGAGAGGGAAAAAATACACACAGCAAGTCTGCATCGTAATCCAAAGCTACTTATACTCAGCAAGTCTGCATTTTATACTCATTATATACTTCTAATACCCGCTGTTGTTACGATTTTGTAAGTCTTATAACTTTCTGCTCACTGAGGAACAGGGAAGAGCTCTCCATGTAGGTATAACACGTATCACAATGGATAGACGTAATGATTAAACAGAAGTCTGATGATGGTATCTCATTCTTCATCATCAACTCTCCGTACATCCAGCAGGCGTTATGACTGCAGTAACGACTTATTTGACAACCAAAGAAAACTGCACAAAATGCCACATTTTTTCCCCCCTTTTTCTCTCTTCACCCATCATAGCGACGTAGAAATAAACCTGGTTCTTCATTCTGAAAATAACATAGCAAATGGTTCATACCCATTTCAATATAATGTTGCTCTGAAGCTACACCTTAAATCTGAAGTTTAGATTGACATAGCCACGCAAAGGCAAAATGTTACTTCGATGTTTCGTAAGAATAATACATACCAAGTTACGTGACAACTAGAAAAGCCATTATCTACGTAGTTCGTAATATCATAATTGAAAAAAAAAAAATTCAAACCCGTTGAAACCCACAGCTTTAGCCATCAGCTTATAAGTTAGGTCGAAGTTCCCTCACCGCCACCACAACATCACGACTTGGCGGGTAGGCTGGTTGGAAGGTGCCAAAGGACTTTCTCATAACCTACCAGGGGTCATTAAGACCATCAACGTCAAGAAATAATCACTAACCGGAAAAATCTTGATCATCATCTTCAGATGATAGCGATAGTTCTGTGTTCCCCCATTCACGTTCTCTCTGTATACAGCCCACCCGAAGCCAGTGCGCTCTGATGGCAGCGGCCGAAGACAAACCCACGAAAATCGCTCTTTAATTTCTGCTTTAGCGGGAAAGGTTCGGGGTGTCGAAGAATTTGGGAAGAAGTGCCTGCTGGAGTGGCTCTTGAGAGTATGGTCAGGAATAAAAACCAAAGAAAAGAGAAGGAAAGAAGGAGAAAATAACATTAGGCAAAGGTTTAAACCCAAGCGATCCTTTGTACGGCGCGAGGGTCACGCAGCGGGGTTTTTAAAAGACGGGATAATTATACCACTTGGTTTTCGTTACCTTACGACGCAGACAGACGTCATCTACCATCCACATATCTCACTAGCCTTTAATGGCAAAACTGGCTGTATTTGCTTTAATTGGTTCATAAGAAGTCACCTCACTCAATGAACTATATTCATATGAACACAGTGAATTAAAAGTCATACAAAGTAATGATTGATCACACACGAAAGGATATCGTCGTAAACAGAGGTTTTATACAGAGGGTTGTTTATCAAACTGGTTGTTCTCGTGCACAAGACAGTAATCGTAAAGATACCAATAATGTATAAACAGATCACAGATCTAGAACGAAAGAGCTTTTTAAAGATATCTAGAAACGTAAAAACTATCAAAAAAAAAATTCATAAATTTTCTTTTAAAAAATTGCTTGATCTTTTAAAGAAAGCCAAAATATATAATTCTTTGTAAATAGTTTCAGATTTCTAAATCAAAAAGTCACGCTAAAAGCCGCTAAATCACCATAAGGTCCTAACGTTGGCTTTACAAACAATAAAATCAAATCATTGATCAGTATCATACATCAACTTTATGGCTCGAAGTTTCTCTAATACGTTTATTCACTCCAGTGTTAGACTATACAATTCATTTTTTGACAGTGACTCCTGTATTTTTGGCATTCCGTTAGTGCATGTTGCACGGCAATATTGCAATGGCAGGTGTCACCTACTGGGGCAGGTCTCCTCTCCATTGCTTGACCAGGGGTCGACACAGTATGACCAATCCTTAGTTGACAAAAGAATTGTCTGAAAATGGCGATTCCTGCTGTGGTGGAAGGAACGCCATACTTCATCTTATTTACGACGCAGACTTATTCATCTCTTCGTTGTCTGAAGACTTTCCAGCATTTCATCCTTACATGAAGAGCCACATACACAGCGAGAGTGTATATGTGGTATTAGAATCACCCTTAACACCTGCTGAAGGTGTTCGAGGATTACCAGTTGATGGATGCAGGTAGTTTGATGTCAACAGCCTTAAAGACCCCGGCAGTTGATAGGCCTACAGCCCAACTAACCAACCAACTATCCTTACATCTATCTGCACATTTCTTAAATTTCTACTCGTTAAAACTAAAGTAACGGGCTAAAATATAAAATTTTCACACAAAGATAAACCATTCTTTTTCAACCTCTTTTTCTTCATTTTCCCCAGGATATGTTAATAAAGTAGATATATTTTTCTAACTTTTCTATCCCCATCTCTTTCCATTCAGAGCCCAGCGAAGACGAAGTTTCTTCCGAGATTGAAACCTTTATCTATCCATGAGATAGACAATTTCTCTCATGGTAAGTATGTAACGCCCCATCCTCGGCCATAGCCTCCTCAAGAACCGAAGTCAGTGTAATCCCTTAACTCAACCCTAACAAATACGTACACACCGATTTAAACCCAACCATCCAGTCATCAGATCATAACGCAGCAAAAACGTGAACATGAACACGCATGCTCAGCTCTGCTCCATCCTTGAACCTTGGCGTATTACATAAGCCAATGTGGTGATTCATCTCGCTAAAATTAATTTAGCCTACCCACTAAACTTCCGCTACAGTTGGCAACATTTGTCCAGTATGAGTCAGTTAAGACTTGGCAACATTCACAGACCCAACCCAGGAACTAACTTCAGCTAGATAGATAGATAAATAGACAGACAGATCGAGTTACAGATATATAGATATGATGATCACACATGTCCGTGATGATAGTATGAAGGTGAAATCGCACTTCAGTAGTTTATAAAATTTTACTTAACATGTATTTTTTCTAAACATGCGGCACGACAAGTTTCATGGAGACAATCCACCTCATCAGGTGCCAGTACTTAAACTTACTTTAAATCCCAACGTCACACTTGAGTCCCGCCGTCCAACACCAATCGGTACAGACCAAGCACTGATTGGACTGTCTCCACGAAACATGTCGTGTCACATGTACAGAAAAATCCATATTAAATGAAACTGTATGAACTACTAATGTGCGACTTCGCCTTCATATATATATATATATATCCCTGGGGTGAGGGAAGAAAGAATACTTCCCATGCATTCCCTGCGTATCGTAGAAGGCGACTAAAAAGGGGAGGGAGCGGGGGGGCTGGAAATCCTCCCGTCCAGTTCTTACTTTTCCAAAAGAAGGAACAAAAAAGGGGGCCAAGGGAGGATTTCCCCTTTACGGCTCTGTTCTTAACGCTTTACCTCGCTGAGGCGCGAAATGGCGACTATGTATAAAATTTATATATATATATATATATATATATATATATATATATATATATATATATATATATATATATATATCAGGCAAGGGGATCTAACCCTTCTAGTGGAGAGTATGTGAAGACATAGAGATATCTTAGGTCAACTCTTGAGTGGGTGGTGAGGAGGGTTGCAGGTCACGCCTGGTCACATAACAGCCACATACCTCTCTGCCCTCATTTGACCTCATATTACCAAATCATTCGGAATACTACAGAGAATGAAACATACACATATACGTACGTACACAAGAAGTATAAGACACCCAGGCCAATCTCAGAGGAAATGACAGGGAACAAATAACCAAAATATATACCTTATGAGGAGACGACCTCTTGACCTTAACCAGGAGCGCGAGCATGGGAAGGGAAAGAGGGAGGGAGGGAGGGAGGGAGGGAGGGAAGGGAGGGGGGTCTCGACCCCTGGTTCTGGTTGGTGATGGACGAGCCACATCCACCTGGAGTCTGTAAACACCCTTAATGGAAAGGAATGGACGCGAGGTCCATTAGCATGTGAAATGTTCTAAATACATTTATCTGTCTGTGATGGCATGTTTGTACATGGGCCAGGCTGGCTGGCTGGCGAGAATCCAGGTGACCTTTTCAAACACCTTTTTAAACAGTGAGGTACAAAGGCATGACCCTCGAGCACCAAGGTACGACCCATGGGTACGATGGCGTGACCCATGACCTAACGAATGAGGGTGAGGTCAATGGACGCTACCCAAGCGGTCGTACCGTCTTGCTCAAAAGGTCGTACCTTCTGGATTCAACGGTTGCAATTTCGCGCTCAAAGGTCGTACGTTCGTGCTCACGGATTGCAGTTCGTGCTGCAAGTGAATTGGAGTGAAGATGAAATGAGAAAAGAAAGAATATTATTTCTACATATAGGCCTTAGTCATGTAGGCCTTACTTGAAAGGGCTGGGCTATAAGTAAGGGCCAGACCAGTGAGCAAACTGCTGGCGGCTGTATATAGAACTGCCTAAATGTCATCGACAAGAGCCCTGGGCAATACAGCGTTACCAACCTACCTCCAGTGCACATTCTTGCGTCAGGGTTGCCAACTGTGTTGCTCGCATCACTCACCTGGGAAAAGAAAATGCATTTCAATTCAATATATTCTTGCCTAATTTACATACGTCCTCACTAATAATAATAATAATAATAATAATAATAATAATAAATTACAATCATCATTACTCTCAGTACAAATTATCATAATTCTTTTTTCAAACTATGAAAACTAACTGATAATATAAAATACCAGTGGATGTCCTGGTATGATAATCCCAATACAACTGTTTGGGTGGATACTGAAGGCTGGTGGGATAATCCCAGGAATTTCCTGTAGCTCCTGAAAGGTCAAAAACCGAGCCCATATATATATATATATATATATATATATATATATATATATATATATATATATATATATATATATATATATATATATATATATATATATTCTTCAGCATATTCACGACCAATTAGAGCAACATTCAGGACCCACTCCAACAACCCTGAATCAAAGTCAATTTACATTACATAAAGAATGTCATGTCTAACCATCCTTATAATTCTGAAATTTCGTTATATATTTACACCTTAAATGATAGATAGATTGACAGATAGATAGAGAGAGAGAGAGAGAGAGAGAGAGAGAGAGCTAACAAATTTCAAGCAAGTTATTTATCTTTCGAAGCTCTTTTTTTTCTTTTTCTTCAAGCCCCTGAGGAAGATAGATATATATATACATACAGACCAAAGAAGAGCATTTTCAAAGCCACCCTCCCTCCCTCCCTCCTTCTCCTCTTTTTCAATCTTTTTCAGAACGGAAATTCTAATTATGAAAAATTCAGGGCCTCTACCAAGACCATCCCTTTCAGAGCCGTACGAGGGAATACCACGAGACGTGGGAGACCAAATGAGATTCTCAAAAGCCATTTTTCTCAACCTTTTAAAGGCTTGAATGTCTAATCATTTAGACGGGACATTTATAGACTTGAGGGAACCCTGGATTATCCCAATATGACGATGTTGGGATAATCCCACTACACCTGTAGGTGGGTACTGACGGGTGATGGTGGGATAATCCCACTACACCTGTAGGTGGGTACTGACGGGTGATGGGATAATCCCACTACACCTGTAGGTGGGTACTGACAGGTGATGGTGGGATAATCCCACTACACCTGTAGTAGTGTTGTAGATGAAGATGTAAAAGTGACCAAAACTACCAAAGGAGACGGTAAACAACAAACACCTTACGAGCAGCAAACAAGACGTAAACAAAGAAATAAACAAAAAGGTCATAGAGGACTTGGGAGATCCACAGAGAAGCAAGACAAGATGGCCGCCGTCCAGCCAGCACTCTCAAATTAACTGAAATGTAAATCAGGCTTATTTACATACCTCTACGCCAAGCCCAGGCCTGCCGAACCTCTCTCTCTCTCTCTCTCTCTCTCTCTCTCTCTCTCTCTCTCTCTCTCTCTCTCTCTCTCTCTCTCTCTCAAGCTCCCTGGCCAAGGCCATATTCTCTCCCTGGGTTGTCTGTTCTCTGTGTCGTATGTAAATGTACGAAGCCAAGTGACCGGGTCGAGTCTTCACTGTCACCGACTTCGTACAAAATGTAGAGGTGGCTTACGTCCCGCGGGACACTGTGCACCACCGCCATACAGTCCACTCCAACGATTCCGTCAATAATGCGTAAAATAGGTCATTTACGGGGCAAAATAACGAACCACAACTTTTACTACAACTACTACTACTACTACTACTACTAATAATAATAATAATAATAATAATGCTACCTTGCACACATGAGGGGGAGGGGGATGTTATTCCATGTGTGGTGAGGTGGCGATGGGAATGAATAAAGGCAGTGTGAATTGTGTGCATGGGTATATATGTATGTGTCTGTGTGTGTATATATATATGTGTACATTGAGATGTATGGGTATGTATATTTGCGTGTGTGGACGTGTATGTATATACATGTGTATGGGGGTGGGTTGGGCCATTTCTTTCGTCTGTTTCCTTGCGCTACCTCGCAAACGCGGGAGACAGCGACAAAGCAAAATAAAATAATAAAATAATAATAATAATAATAATGATGATAATTAAATCAAAAATAACGAACCACTACTATTACTACTTTTACCACAACTACTACTACTACTGATAATAATAATAATAATAATAATAATAATAATAATAATAATAAATAATACTAATAATAATAAAACACCAAAAAGCCCTCCTTTTCTCAAACAAAACACAAAATATCCTAAAACCCTGAATACTACAAAACCCCAAAACACAATATCAAAAGTGCCCCAACCCCCAGCCCCCACAACCCCCCAAAAAAATCTCAACACAAACTTTAAAGACAAAATTTTACACCACAAGAAGAAGACAGTTCAGCTGCCAACAGCAGACCCTAACAACCAAGTGGTACATTACCAAAAAAACAATAGTGATAAGAGATGAAAATGGGACATACATACATGTTCTGGGAAACACCTCGGTACGAATAATCATTTACTCATTAGGGTAATCATTGCTTACTGGGGGGGGGGTGATAATGATCATGGTTCCATGTGAACCACGGACAACAACAGTCTGGTGGTTCAGTGGCCACGGAAAAGATGTCACAGAGGAATAGTTCTGTGTTTTCCCAAGGAAATATAATCAGTGTGGGGGCGGGGCCAAGAGATTAAAGCTGGAGGCTCGTGAGACCCCAAGATTAAAGAAGAGCCCCCCCCCCCCCAGATTAAAGTAGAAGCCCAGAGATTAAAGTAGAAGCCCAGAGATTAAAGTAGAAGCCTCAAGATTAAAGTAGAAGCCCCATGATTAAAGTAGAAGCCCCAAGATTAAAGTAGAAGCCTCAAGATTAAAGTAGAAGCCTCAAGATTAAAGTAGAAGCCCCATGATTAAAGTAGAAGCCCCATGATTAAAGTAGAAGCCCCAAGATTAAAGTAGAAGCCCCAAGGTTAAAGTAGAAGCCCCGAGATTATAGTAGAAGCACCAAGATTAAAGTAGAAGTCCCAAGATTAAAGAAGAAGCCCCATGATTAAAGTAGAAGCACCAAGATTAAAGTAGAAGCCCCGAGATTAAAGTAGAAGCCCCGAGATTAAAGTAGAAGCCCCGAGATTAAAGTAGAAGCCCCGAGATTAAAGTAGAAGCCCCGAGATTAAAGTAGAAGCCCCGAGATTAAAGTAGAAGCCCCGAGATTAAAGTAAAGGCCCCGATGTTAAATCACAAATCCCATGATTATTTAGTAAGGCCTCGAAATTTAATCCCCAAGATTAAAGTAGAAGCCCAGAGATTAAAGTAGAAGCCCCGAGATTAAAGTAGAAGCCCCGAGATTAAAGTAGAAGCCCCGAGATTAAAGTAGAAGCACCAAGATTAAAGTAGAAGTCCCAAGATTAAAGAAGAAGCCCCATGATTAAAGTAGAAGCACCAAGATTAAAGTAGAAGCCCCGAGATTAAAGTAGAAGCCCCGAGATTAAAGTAGAAGCCCCGAGATTAAAGTAGAAGCCCCAAGTTAAAGTAGAAGCCCCGAGATTAAAGTAGAAGCCCCGAGATTAAAGTAGAAGCCCCGAGATTAAAGTAAAGGCCCCGATGTTAAATCACAAATCCCATGATTATTTAGTAAGGCCTCGAAATTTAATCCCCAAGATTAAAGTAGAAGCCTGAAGATTAAAGTAGAAGCCCAGAGATTAAAGTAGAAGCCCCGAGATTAAAGTAGAGGCCCCGAGATTAAAGTAGAAGCCCCAAGTTAAAGTAGAAGCCCCGAGATTAAAGTAGAAGCCCCGAGATTAAAGTAGAAGCCCCGAGATTAAAGTAAAGGCCCCGATGTTAAATCACAAATCCCATGATTATTTAGTAAGGCCTCGAAATTTAATCCCCAAGATTAAAGTAGAAGCCCGAAGATTAAAGTAGAAGCCCAGAGATTAAAGTAGAAGCCCCGAGATTAAAGTAGAAGCCCCGAGATTAAAGTAGAAGCCCCGAGATTAAAGTAGAAGCCCCGAGATTAAAGTAGAAGCCCAGAGATTAAAGTAGAAGCCCCGAGATTAAAGTAGAAGCCCCAAGATGAAAGTAGAAGCCCCGAGATTAAAGTAGAAGCCCCGAGATTAAAGTAGAAGCCCCGAGATTAAAGTAGAAGCCCAGAGATTAAAGTAGAAGCCCCAAGATTAAAGTAGAAGCCCCAAGATGAAAGTAGAAGCCCCGAGATTAAAGTAAAGGCCCCGATGTTAAACCACAAGCCCCATGATTAAAGTAAGGCCTCGAAATTTAATCGCAAGACCCAAGCTTAAAGCTGAAGCCCCCGAGATTAAAGCCGAGGCATCGAGACATGAAACTGAAGCCCCCGAGATTAAAGCCGAGGCATCGAGACATGAAACTGAAGCCCCCGAGATTAAAGCCGAGGCATCGAGACATGAAACTGAAGCCTCCGAGATTAAAGCCGAGGCATCGAGACATGAAACTGAAGCCCCCGAGATTAAAGCCGAGGCATCGAGACATGAAACTGAAGCCTCCGAGATTAAAGCCGAGGCATCGAGACATGAAACTGAAGCCTCCGAGATTAAAGCCGAGGCATCGAGACTTACAAAGTTGAAGCCCCACCGAGATTTTTAAGTTGAGGCCCAAAGTTAATCTCAGGCTTAGGCCCACAGATCTAAGTAGAGAAAGTTAAGATCCTGATATGAAAGTCATGGTCCTAAAATTCAATTTAATGCCCCGATGATGAAAAAAAAAAAAAAAGGGGGTAAGGTCACGACACTAAAGAGAAGTTCGTGGCATTAAAAGTTTAGAACCTACAAAGTCGAGGCCCCTATAGGATCGAAGGAAGCCTAGCTGAACTAAACGTTCATTGTACTGTATCTTTACGACGCAAGACAGTACTATATACACTAAGATTACATGTCCAGAATACGTAGAACACAGGAGAGATTCACCATGTGCAACAAGGCTGATGTACTTTCTCACAACACCTGACTATCGGCCCTACCAACGTGTTGTGACACTATCTGTACTCACATGCTGTACGATAATTCTAAAAAAAATCTTGTCATTTCTATAACACTTATTTTTTTTCTCATGTAGTTAAACTAATAAGCATAATTTCCTGGTTAACTGTGTATATTTGAAATGATATTCACTTTACCTCGTTTTAAGTACAATTCTTCCTTTGTCTTCCTTGGGAATGAAGTTAACACAATATACCCAACATACCGTCACGTAACGCGTCAGTTTTATATCATAAATTCTATCAAGTAACAACAGTGAATTAAACTACAAAGAGGTAAAGCATATATATAGAGAGGTCAATATGAGCCTGTATCGCTCACCTGTATTTAATATCTGATCTGTTTTTGGATAAAAAAAAAAAAGGATCTAATCTTGATAACTGGTACAAATCAGCAAAAACCCATAATCCTCTCAGAATACTTTATATCATTAGGTACACAACTTATAATGCTCTTGCTCTGCTGAAGATCCGAGCCAACTCTGCCTTACAACTAAGAAATTATGGCTATTTGAAGAATTTTTTTTTTTTTTCAGTTTCAGCGTCCATCTTGGATGAGAGTTTGGGGTTACCATACACCGCCATATTATGTACAGTGAGAACGGCGGGTACGGTCGGTCTTATAATCACCAACACCTGAAGAAGGTGTTTACGATTTTCGATGCTGACGACGGCCTTAAATGACCTTAGCAGGCAGTCAATTATGGACCTTACAGGCCAAATTAACCAGCCAGCCAGGCAGCCAACAGTACACATGGTTTGAGAACGTACCATCCACGGACCATCCCTGACCAGCTTGGGTTGTACCTGGGTTCTGTGAACTTCGGAGGGAAAACCTTGTTAATGTGGAAACTTAACGCCCACAAGACTAAGTTTAGATGATGGCAGAGGTTCACAAGGCCTCAGGCCACGTCAACTTTGAAGAGAAAAAAAAGAGGGAGAAAATAAACCATTAATTAAATAAAGATAAAGTACCCAACCCGACACCGCAGCCAGAGCCAGCCAAGACTGTCTCATCTAACGCTCTGATAAAACACTTCCGGTACCTCTCTCTCTCTCTCTCTCTCTCTCTCTCTCTCTCTCTCTCTCTCTCTCCCTCTCCCCCCCTCTCTCTCTCTCTCTCTCTCTCTCTCTCTCTCTCTCTCTCTCTCTCTCTCTCTCTCTCTCTCTCTCCATTCACTTCAGCAGGCAAGAGTCCAAGGGTCAAAAAGACACGGCAATAGACGCCACAATAATCCCAAGCCTTTACATCCTCCTGCGTCTCGAGACTTGGGTGGGAAAATTACTTCTGATCCTTTTGGTCCTCCACAAATCACTCTCACTACTTTCCCCTCCTCCCCCCCCCCAACCCTTCTATCACTCTCACTACTTCTCTCCCCTCTTAATCCAACACTCTCACTACTCTCCCCCTGCCCCACCCTTCCCTCGCTCTCACTTTTTCATCTACATCCACAAGTTTGGGAGAGTTCAATCTTCATCATTCACACTAAATCCCATTCAACTACACCTCCTACTCTCTTCCTTCTTTTGTTTTTCTGTTAATCCTTCAACGTTGCCGGGCAGTAATTGCATTCGCCCTAACGTTTCCCTCCACTCCCATTAACCCCCCCCCCCCCCAGTGTTTCTCCGGGTCTTTTCTCAAGTCGTGCATTCACAAGCGACTGCATCATAGGGTTACAAGGCCTTAGAAGGGCACAACTCTTCGTTTGACTGGTACACTGCTATCACTGGCAGTGCTGAATACCAACCCCTCCTCCCCCCTCTCTCTCTCTTTGAGAGCATGACGGTGTGAAGGACCTTTGGGTATACGCTGACCTGGACCTGACCTCTGACCTAACCATTACAAGTGAGGTCAAAGGTCGTACCGTCGTGCTCAGGACTGTTGCCAAACTCGCTGAGGTAATTCAACACCTCAAGATTACATTGCAAAATCATGCATAGGTAAGACACCCCCATCCAAATACGCATCAAATCAATGCCACAAAACCCAATCTCCAGCGAGAAACCTGAACCCTCCGGCCTGTGTCATCTCACGGGGGCAAGCTGGCAGCAATTTAGCGCTATCCTCACCCGTACCTCGACACGAAATTAGCGCCCAAATGGCGATCAAGAACGTGTTACAACGCTGTCAACACGCTGGGGTTAGGAGAGCAATGGTGGCGATTGGCGGTGGGTAGGATGTGTGAGGAAGAGGAGGAGGAGGAGGAGGAGGAAGAAGAAATGGAGGAAGAAGACGGTATGGAAGATGGCATGTCGGTGAGACAGTGGCAAAGGGGCAGGGAAAAAATAATCAGATAGAAAATGATGATCGTGATGATGATGATGATGATGATGATGATGAAAAGGGATAAGAGGAAGAGAGGGGAGGAGGAGGAGGAGGAGGAGGGAAGGAAGGTTAAATGAGGGGCTTCCTGTGGACTGGGGAGGTGTAAATGCGAAGTCTGTTGGGAGAGGGAGGGAGGGAGGTCATGGCACTATATGTTAAACACCCGCACCAGACCAACCAATGGCGGCACCGATGCCGAGAGAGAGAGAGAGAGAGAGAGAGAGAGAGAGAGAGAGAGAGAGAGAGAGAGAGATGCACATCTACCTGCGACGAGATTTTCCCCAAAGATGACTGGCAGGGCGGGGCGCGAAGCCCTCACCGAACATCTCGCTCCCTGAGCAAGACTGTTCTCAGCTGCCACCTACATCTACATCATCATCTGTTCCTCGGCTCAGCTGGGACTGATCACAACCATATGTCGAGTATCCCCTTGAAATGCTTCTGTAGTTGTTCCGTGCGTCTCTCTCTCTCTCTCTCTCTCTCTCTCTCTCTCTCTCTCTCTCTCTCTCTCTCTCTCTATCTATCTATCTATCTCTCTCTCTCTCTCTCTCTCGGCAACATATTGACCCTAAAAACTGTTCGAAGTCATCCGTCCAGTCTTCTGTTGCTGGAAGCTGCGGTATTCGCTCCTCGCATACTTCAACGTCGTTGGGCAAAAGTATTGAAGAAGGCCCTCTCGTTCGGTCTCGCCCGGACCCTCGAATATATTTTTGTTTGGCGCCTTTAAGGTGGATTTCATGAAATTCTGAGAGGAGAGAGAGAGAGAGAGAGAGAGAGAGAGAGAGAGAGAGAGAGAGAGAGAGAGAGAGAGAGAATATCACCAAGCTTACACAACGGGAGGTTAAACTCATATAGAGGAGAGAAACTGGACGAAGAAAATGTAACATAATATAGTACTCAGAAGGAAAGAAAGAAGGCATGTGAGAATGATACAGGCCAGAAGAAAAGACAGCCAAAATACCGAGTGAAACTGACGAAAAGGAAACGACAAAACGAAACGTCAAAGAAGCAGACATAACAGAATGATGATCAAGGATAATACGAATACAAGGAGAAAGGAAACATAACAGGTTCCCAGTGATGATGAGGAGACGGTACAGCGCAAGACACGAAGATACGAAAGGTGAATGATGATGAACACCTGGGAAAGTGACGAGGTGAAGATGAAAAAAAGAGAAGCAGTGCAACACGCGGCAGGAGCAGTGCTGGAAACTCGCAGCTGACAATGTAAACAAACACGAAACATGTTGGGACTTGTTGTGGGCAGCTGACGCGATGGAGGGATGGAGGGAGGGACATGGAGTGGAAGGAGGCCGGGGAAGCACGTTGGGAGGGAGAAGGAATAGGCTGATATACAATTCTAAGTACACGGGGTGAACATTTGCGCCGAAGACCAAGATGCCACCAATACACTGCTGGAAGGTACCAGGGCAACGCTGGAAGGAACTAGAACAACGCTGGAGGGAATCGGTACAACGCTGGAGGGAATCGGTACAACGCTGGAGGGAATCGGTACAACGCTGGAGGGAATCGGTACAACGCTGGAGGGAATCGGTACAACGCTGGAGGGAACCAGGGCAACGCTGGAAGGAAACAGGACAACACTGGAAAGAACCAGGATATCGTTGCGACGGAGATCGGTCACACACACACACACACACACACATCATAACAACTCGTTCCAGTCACTGGATATTCCCAACAAGAGAGACTTCCTGCCCAAGTCCTCACAAGGATGAGGTTACGTCCAAAGTTTTACGAGCCAAAGTTGCTCCTCCATCCCCACCCCAACACTTGCCGGAGATTTTACGCGACGGTGTCAAAAGGCAGCTTAAACAAAGGCGAGAAACACAAAGATGCTTTTACTTCTTGTGGGAAATTGGAGAGAAAAACATGGTCTTTAGTATGGAGGGCTACATCGCCGGAGTGTCAGGCAGTCTCCTGTAGAAGTGAATGATGCCAGAAAAACGTTTCCTCGCTACACGCAACGCTGCACAGGCTACAAGAACCGATCCTCGCTACATGCAACACTACAGAGGCTACAAGATCCGATCCTCGCTACATGCAACACTACAGAGGCTACAAGAACCAATCCTCGCTACATGCAACACTGCACAGGCTACAAGAACCAATCCTCGCTACATGCAACACTGCACAGGCTACAAGAACCCATCCTCGCTACATGCAACACTACAGAGGCTACATGAACCAATCCTCGCTACATGCAACACTGCACAGGCTACAAGAACCAATCCTCGCTACATGCAACACTACAGAGGCTACATGAACCATTCTCAACACTACGACCAGATACCAGAGAGAGAAAAGAAAAGAAAAAAAAACACAGTTTAGGAATAATATGACTTTGGGGGGCTTCAAGTTTGTCACATTAAAAAGAAAAGATACAAGATGCAGCGGTGACGAGTTTTACACTTTTGAAAAAGTCTCTGGATTGGACCGTGGCCGAGCGACTCCCGTCTCGAGTGTACTGAACTCGACAGAAAGGAAGGAGTTACGGAGGTCGGCTGCCCCGCGTCCCTCACACAACAATACTTGCATTATTCCCACGAGGACTGGGGAGAGGGCTGCCACTTAACCCCTTGAGCCCGACAGAGCGATAACTTGGTTATCAAAGCGTGGCCTTTGACATGATTAAATCGTATCGCCCTCCTTAAAAAGTTGTACCGTCGTGCTGCTCAAGAGTCGTATCGTCGTGCTCAAAGGTTGTACCGTCGTGTTCAGAGGTCGCACCGTCGTGCTCAAGGGTCGTACCGTCGTGCTCAAGGGTTGTACCGTCGTGCTCAAGGGTTATACCGTCGTGTTCATAGGTCGCACCGTCGTGCTAAAGGGTCGTACCGTCATGCTCAAGGGTCGTACTGCTGTGCTTAAGGGTCGTACCGCTGTGCTCAACGGTCTTACCGCTGTGCTCAAGTCGTACCGTCGTGCTCAAAGGAGGGATGACTCTAGTTGGACGAGACATGATCCAACACTCGCGCTCTCAAAGACAAACACTTGGGTGATTCCTCAATAATATTCAAGTTACACAGCACGTAGTATCTTCCTGCTGGCCCGGGTTATGAACGACGTTTACTTAATCTAGTGGAAAGAGGACCGTAAGGTTTTTGTCCTGGTTCCTGGATACGAGTCAGAAGATGGCTGGAAAAATATAATACCAACAACTCCATGAAAACACTCTCCAGTTATGGATAATACCACGACGGAGGAGGGGACAGCTCCTGCAACGTACCATCAGTGGTTCCAGAACCACACAGAGAGAAATGTTTTTTTTTCCAGTAATAGTCCGCTACCAGCAACATGGTCCCAGTAATAGACCACGACCAACAATGTGCTCCCAATATCAGACCACGACCAGCAAGGACGGTTTCAGGACCAGACCCCAAGAACAGGATGGTTCCAGCACCAGACCACGACCAGTAAGGACAGTTCCAGGACCACTACAAACAGGTTGGTTCCAGTAACAAATCACGACCGACTGGATGGTTCCAGTACCACACCGCTACCAACTAGATGGTTCATCACTTACTAGTTCCATTTTACCTACAAACAAAAACACACATTTTCTTCGATGAATAAATGTTTACCTTCCTGAACCCAACGTAGACGACCAACTCTTGTCTCTCTCTGTGACCGTTTCAAATGTAATGTTTTCTGACCTAAGTGTTTGTGTTCCGAGGTGAGTGTTTTTAAGCTAACGATGTTTTCCAAGCTGAGGGGTTTGTATGATTATGTCTTTCTAGCTGAACGTGGAAGGCTTATGATGTCTTCTAAGCAGTACGTTTCTGAGCTTGTGTTGTCCTCATAGCCTAACGTTTATAGATTTATAAAGTCTTCCCAGTTGAACTTTTAAAGCTCATATTGTGTTCTGAGCTGAACGTTTATGAGTTACTAATGTCATTTCAGTTAAACGTTTACAGGTTAATGATACCTTTACAAATGGAGCTATAATAGCTACTGAAAAATATATCAATCAACTGGAAGGCAATGATAATGTTCTCATTTTTATAGTGACTTGAACTTCTTCATCTGTCTCCTAACCCCCTGAGAACGACAGAACGACCCTCCAACACGAAGGTGCCTGACCCTGAGTGTCATGACCTTGTCTTTTGATCCAACTCTTAGCAGTCAGGTCAAAGGTCCGTGCCATCATATTCAAATGGTTGTTCGTTCGTGCTCAAGTGTCGTAACGAATGGTCAGGTCAAGAGACGAGGTCGTCATACTCAAAGGCTTTACTCCTAGTGCTCTAGAGGGTCGTACCGTCGTCCTTAAAGGTCGTGTCAAAAGGTCAGACCAAAGGCCAGACCATCATACCCAACGGTTTAAGCGTCGTGTTCACGGGATTAAAAATATTAAACTAACAATTCCTTTTTTTTTTAAGCGAGAAAGAGAATATTCTGTCACTAATATTACGACCGACTAAGTTCGACGTCCGAAGATTAACATCGTAGCGATAGGTCAAACGCCGAAGTTCCTGGCGGCAATGGAAAGGTTTCAAGCTGTTGGGAAATGGACGGGACAACCACATGGCCACTTGCCTCACCGTCCAGACGGCCAATGATGGCTCAGTCCGGGCTCGAGGCGTGAAAATAAGGTAATCAGGACAGTTAAAAAATAAGGATGTGGTTTATAGCAATATCCTGAGCTCCTGTTAAAAAAAAATAATGAGGTTCGAGTTCCTGGGTATCACAAAAGAGCGAATGAGGAACTTAACAGACACTGATGTTTTACGAGACAGTTGTAAATTTTGTAAGATGCACGAGACAGACTCTGGTAAATTATTCTGTGAATTTTTATTATTTCACAAGCTTTAGTAAAGACTAATGATATACCTAAAATACTGATGTCTAATTAAATATCAAATTATCACATTATTATCATTATCGTTATCAATAATAGTAGTAGTAGTACCAGTAGTATAGTTGTTGTTGCTGAAGTCGTAATAGTATTATCATATTCATCATTATCCATATCATCTCATGGGAGAGGGAGAGAAAGAAGACAACCTGCGAATCTCCTGCGCTCCGTAGAGGGCGAGTAAGAGAAGCGAGAGCCAGGTGGGTGGCTGGATATCTTCCCCTCCTGTGTCATCACTTTTGAAAAGAAACAAGAGCAGCCAAGTGGGGATATTTTCCTCCTCCAGGGCTCATATATATATATATATATAATGATGATTACTAGGGTGGAGCTGGTGGCAGAGATGTCCGTGAGCCAAATATCGGAGGCGCCAGCACCCCCATCCGGCCCCTGTGGGATGCCGGTCTGGCCTCACTGCTTGCGCGCGCGCGCGTGTGTGTGTGTGTGTGTGTGTGTGTGTGTGTGTGTGTGTGTGTGTGTGTGTGTGTGTGTATCCGCATGCCAAAGTGTGCGGGCGGTGGCTGGTGCGGCTCTGGGTGGGGGGTCGGAAAGGGATGATGGGAAAGGGGAGGGTGGGGAGGGTGGGGTAATGGGGAGAGGAGGAGGAGGGGGGGGAGATGAAGTGCGGGCCGACAGGTAGTGAACAATTGGGTGAGTCACTTCCGGTGGGAGACTTCCACACAATTGCAAGACACTTCCTTCCCCCATCGCCTCCTCCTCCTCCTCCTCCTCCTCCTCTAACCCCTCAGAGTCCCCCCCTCCTCCTCCTCCCACAGCTCCTCCTCCTCAAGACAGAGTCCAACCCACAGATCAACATGCGGATACCAAACACAAACAGTGTTCCGACGTCCTACTAAAGACACACACACACACACAAAAAGAAAAAAAAAAAAGCAATTCCTTTGTCAAAACGGACTCGAGGAAGACCTACCCACCAACTGATCAGTCAAGACTCAGAAACTGATCAGTCAATGGTCAGCCACTGACTGACCAAGAAACAGCAACTGATCAGTCATTGGTCAGCAATTGTTTAATCGAGGATCAGCAACTGATCACTCGCGAAACACGCTTTAAGATAAGACGGACGAGAACAACTGGTTACGATCCCCTCCTGAATACGATGGACAAGCACCCACCCGATGTTATACGGTCAGAGGTGGGAGGGAGCGAGGATGTACATAGCTGGGAGAGTGGGATGGTGTGTGTGATGGAGGGGAGTGTGTTGTTTAGACTGGAGGGAGAAACTGTAGGGTAGGAAGGAGGGAAGGGGGAGGAGAGAGAGAGAGAGAGAGAGAGAGAGAGAGAGAGAGAGAGAGAGAGAGAGAGAGAGAGAGAGAGAGAGAGAGAGAGAGAGAGAGAGAGAGAGAGAGAGAGGCGAGGGTAGGTACTGATGGACTTGGTAACCAATCTCTCACCAACACATACACAACAGCGATACACTCACCATACAACACATACAACACACACACAACACTAGCAACACCTCCTCCTCCACCCAAGTCGCCATACAAACCCACCGCCATCTTTTGACGTATCAGTAACACGGAGGACGTGAGAGCACCTGGGTGTGACCTGGTGGTTCGTGTCCACCTGGGCCGGTAGGTGGTCACAAGCCTCACCGGCTGGGGATCCTCCCCAAGTCACTCTACAATTCCCATCGGCCCTTCGTTGGTGATCTGGCCACCGTGTGACGCCACCACACTCCGGCTACTCTTCCCAGTAGAGGTCGATAGAGCAATCCTCACTCACCAGTTGCCGCCTCTGGCACGCCTCAGACCCTCTCCCAACCGCATCCTCAATGATCACTTGAGTGATGCAACACGTCATCGGTCGTCTTGGCAGAGAGGCATTAACTCGCCCCACGGTTATGGGCTGAGAGAACAGGAGCCCCGTCCACACTGGGGCCAGGCGGCTGCGTCACAGGATAACCAGTTTCAACTGGTTTCGAACATGAAGGCATCTCGTGTAGTAATTGTACGTTCTCATTATTACCAAAGTAAAACAACCTCTAATGCATCATTTCGATCCATCTAATATCATTATTCATCATACATCTTTATAAAATGTAGACAATATGATATATTCTAGAGCATAAAGTTCTAGTATATCCTTTCCTTCCGTAAAAAACCACATCTTTCATCTTTAATCATCATTCTCACAATATAGTCCATATTCCTATCCATTTCTGTCTTCTAGTCATAGTTTAACCACCACTAATATCCTTAATTCCTACTCTTTCCATAAATATGATATCCTATCATGCTACTACATTCTTGCTGTTTTCTCTATCATCATCTATTTCCAACATTTCCTCTCTTTCATCTTGACAGTATTCATGAACTGCAATATACGTCCAAGGTTACGCTAAAATCTCATTCCTTCTGCAACCATCTCTTGCCATAGTGCCATCCAGTCCAACAAGTGAAGGTACCTAAAAGATTATAATCTCTTTGCCTTTTTTTTCTAAATTCCTTAAACCACATCTTCTTCCTTAAAGAGGCCAAGTATAACATCTAAACATGCTCTGGTTTCAGTCTGCCACGAGCTTATTTAAGAACCCCTTTTTATCAACATACCATTTTCAAAGTTCATCTCTCTTTTGTTTCTTAATCTTTCGGAACCTTACTAGTTTTGTCGAACTCATTCCTTATTCTGAGACCCATTTCTCCACGTTACAAATCCCACCCCACTACTATAATTGTCTTGGACACTCCTATACTTATAAGAAACATCACCATCACCCATTCTTTCAACTGCATGAAGATCTTCACGTACAAAGAGCATCTACTTGCTCAACCAACATTCATTCTCACATCTGGTGACTATTACAGATACTATGTTTACATAACAGAGTAACGTCTTTACCACAACATGTACTCATGTGGGATGCAACTTTCTTGATCCATTTCCCCGCGGATCTGCCCGTTTCAACCTCACTAATTAATCTTTCGTACACGTTATAATTAAACCTCTCATCCCCAAGTGTTTTACATACTAACATCCCATTATTTCGCTCAAACACACTCCCTCTAACATCTCAACTCGAGATTTCTCTCCTCAAATAACTACAATTCGTCCATCCCTCGAGTGCATCATACATAGTCCTCAGGGCATTCTTCTTTTCTCCCTGGTTTTCTTCACTCTAGCAAGTCCTTGAAGGCCACGGGCCTCTCCTGTTTTACTCCAATGATCTGTTACCTCCAGGCCACGTCAAAGATATTTCCTAACTTCACTCCAACCACAAGCAAGGGCAAAGACCTCATACACAGCTAGAGTGTAGGTAGTCTTAGAATTATCTTTCAAACACATGAAGATCTTAATAGATTTTTTCGGGGGGGTCCGGTGGTTATGACATGACCTTGGATCTCCCGCACCTGCGGTACATCTCCTGTCGTCTGACTTTGGCTCATCCCCATTCCCAGCTGGAGCTCGGTGGGGGCCACGTCATCACCTGTCTCCTGCAGCAGTACCATGGAATTCGGGATAGCCACTACTCCCCTGTAGCACAAACGCAACCTCAATAACAAACCGCCTCCTCCCTTCTATAGAAGCACCACGAGACCAGGTAACGAGTCGCCACACTTCCTCTACACCAACACCACGATGTTGTGTTACACATGCTTCTGTACATCGCTCAGATATCACCACAACCAAATGAATTACACAAACACAATAATATATATATATATATATATATATATATATATATATATATATATATATATATATATATATATATATATATATATATATATACCAACGCAAGAGCTCCCTCTCACTCACACACACACATACACGGAAGTCTCACCGGCCGACAGCAGTTAATGTATACAGACCGCGGGAGTCCGGGCAATTTCCGCTCGAGTTGAGATGTTCCCCGCACAGCTCCAAGACCCACGGCTCGCTCCTTCCTATCATTCCCCCGGGCTTGGCTACACACACACACACACACACCGCCACCACCATACACACACACACACACATCGCCGCCGACACCATCCACACACAAACACACACACACCGCCATCACCATACACCCATACACACACACACACACAACCCAACCACCATCCACACACACACACACACACACACACAACCCAACCACCATCCACACACACAACCCCAACACCATACACACACACACACACACCACCACCACCACCACCACCACACACACACACACACACACACACATCGCCGCCACCACCATCCACACACACACTCTGCCACCACCATCCACACACACATAAACACACATATACCGCCACCATCACCATCCACATGGTATATCCAACATTACCTCTGGTTTTTACTGACGCTCTGATTTCCAGTCATTTTTTTTTTCTGTACGTAATATAAATAAACGTTTCCCCTCGTTTTCAATCAAGTAATACCGAAAGACTAAATCGGAGTCTTCCAGTTTTTAATGGTAGCTCTCTCTCTCTCTCTCTCTCTCTCTCTCTCTCTCTCTCTCTCTCTCTCTCTCTCTCTCTACACTCACCCATTAAAGACACCGGTCATATGAACTCTCCCACTATCATAAACTTTACTCTCAACCCACGCTTCTCTCCCATGCAAGTCACTGGCATACTCTCCCACCAACCTGACCTTCACTCTCACTCCCCATCTCCCAGCAACACACTTGGCACTCCCGCACCACACAAACCTTGGCACTGCCACGGTCCTGGCCCAACACACAGGAAACGTACCAACAGCGCCTTTTTTTCCCCTTCCATTTCATGGTTGCTGAGACGGCAAGAGTAACCGAATGCCCGAATTATCGCTCCTCTCTCTCTCTCTCTCTCTCTCTCTCTCTCTCTCTCTCTCTCTCTCTCTCTCTCTCTCTCTCTCTCTCTCTCTCTCTCTCTCTCTCTCTCTCTCTATCTATCTATCTATCTATCTATCTATCTCTCTTTCTCTCTCCTGGCGAGACTGTATCACTAGGAGTACCATCTCGCCAAAGCACTCTCTTCACTCCAGTGGAGTCTACATTTGCCTCCTGCTGACTGTAGCGCAGCCTTGGGCTGCAGGAGCCTTTAGAAGGAGGTCCTGGGTAACACCTGGTTCGGGGGCAATTATACCCGTTAATCGACCTGGTACGAGATGATGATGAACAGCTTGGTTGACTGTGGGCATACAGCCACGCTTAGGATTCGAACCCAGGTAGGCACGTGGGTGAATTCATAGTCAACAACGCAAATCACGTGACGTTGAGGGACTGGACCACGTGGGAGCGTTGGGGCTACACGTGCAAGGGGGTTAACACGTATAAAAATTAACTACGTGCAATGGGAGGGGAAAGAAGTGTCGAGTACTATGGGGGTACGAATCTACGTGCGGCATAAGAGGCCACGTGACCTACGCGTACGAAACTACCTGCACTGTGTGTGTGGGGAGGTACGTGAGGAGGAGGTAGTATAATTCTGGGGTGATAGCACGAAACAGGAGAGGAATGAGGGAGGGTAAACCCACGTGAGAGGTAGGTGGGGAGTGTCCACGTTGGCCGGACACGTGCCTGCCACAGGATCCAGTAACGTGGCAGTCGGAAGGGAAGGGGGGGGAAGGGGGGCTACAGCACTTGGCACGGGGGGGGGGGAGTGTGGCGGGGTCCAGCACGTGACGGGGTGGAACAGTCGAGAGGACCAGCCAAGAGACAGTAGAAGCTTTCAGTTCAGGAACCTCTCGACCTTACAAGAGTGGGGAGGAAAAAAAAAAAAAAAACCCGAAGATAATGCGAAATCCATAAATAAAAAACATATCCATAATGACGAAAACCTTGTTTAAATCTACGGTAAAAATAACTTTCAAAAGCATTGAACGATAAAATACATCCCCCTGAAAAATATTAATATAGAAATACCCAGAGGGAGCACCGTAAAAATATATATATACATATATATATATATATATATATATATATGTATGAGACAAGCTTAAAGCTGGACCAATGACTGTGGAGCTTAAAGTTGGACCGGTGTATATGGAGCTTAAAGCTGGACCCAAGTATGTAAAGCTTAAAGACGAACCCATGCATGTAAAGCTTAGAGACGAACCCATGCAGGTAAAGCTTAGAGATATACCCTTGTGTGTAAAGCGTAAAGACAGTTACAATGGTTTGGACAATCTGTGCAAAAATACGGTGGTGAGGGAGGCCAATGAGAAGTGGCTTGAAGGAAGGGGTGGTGGAGCTTGCAGTGTACTGTGGGGGAGTGCTGGGTATAGGAGATGAATCAGTTGCTGTCTGCTAACGATACGGTTCTGGTGGAAGACTCGGGAACCTTGTGTCAATTCATGAGTCTCCCCGAAGGGGGATTTTTCTTTTTAAAAAAAGTAAAGGAGATTAAGGTAACGAGGGGATGAGACAAGATTTGTTCGAGGGTAAATTTAAATGAATAGGACCTGGAAGAAGTCTAAATGCCTTAAGAACTTGGAAATGGATACGGCAGCAGATGAAACCATAGCGAATGATACGAGTCATAAGGGTGAAAGGAAGCAATGAAGGGAGCAATAAGGTTCCTGGGTGCACTATGAATAGCGCGGTAGGAAAGGTCGGTGTGTCTATGAGCTTCAGGATGGATACTGCTTGAAGATATAGTAGTCCGGTGGGTACCGTTAGGATGTAAGTCTTGGACCTTGATCACAACACAACAGGAGGGAAGAGGGCGATTATGCTAGATATGAAATACCCGAAGAACAAAATGTGCTGTGAGGTGGGAAGATCTTGTAAGACGTGACAGCCGAAAGATGTGTAGTCCTGAATGAAAGATGTGTAGTCCTGAATGAAAGATGTGTAGTCCTGAATGAAAGATGTGTAGTCCTGAATGGTCTGTGGGGGCTAACCAGGCCATGCTGAAATGGTTCAGGCGTCGTGTGAGGATGAGTGAAGAGAGATCGACAAAACGGACATGTGGACCTGTGTCAACTGTGGAGAGAAAAAGGAAGAACAAGGTACAGGGGAAGACTGAGGAAGATCCAGATAGACTGAAAGAAGCTCACGGGTATCAAGGCTTGAACATTTAGCGGGCGTGAGGCGTCTACAGGATGAAACGAGTTGTGTAATATATGTGGGCGACGTCGTGTCCAAGGGCTGAACCAGGACGGTTCAAGCGATCAATGGAGCTTAGCTGTGGATGAGGGTATTTAATTTCAGTCCAGTATACCTGACAACTGGAGAATGGATGTGATCAACTGAGGACGTTATTCATTTGTTCCTCATGCTATCCCATTAAAGATGGAAAGGCTATTAGTTCTCAAAGTATATTACGTGCGTGTAATTACATATTCGTACCGTGCAGGGAATTCTACACTCATGAGGCTCCATTTTGACTTCTCTCAGCTCTCGTACAACCTTTTTCTAAACTTCTGTATACTGTCTACATTCACGATTTCTTCATTCAGCTTATCGTACATGATGAATACCTGGTGTGGTTTTCGAGGGGTCTTCTACCCCCAAAGCTTGGCCTGGGTCCAGGCTGATAAGATGGGTCGTTGATCGACCAAGCTGTTGTTGGAAGCCGTAGTATCCCTCAGGCCTACATAACCCCCGACAGCCAGGCTGGTGTGGTACACTTTGTAAGTACTAGTCCAGTGCAATGTTAAACTTCTCTACTGCGCATCCCGCGCTGTTTCTGATGGTAGCTGGCGAGGTGTTAAAAGTCTCGAACCCTGGATGATTAAGGTGTTCTCGCTTTTTGAAATATCGCACCTCTGGATTTCAGAGGCAGTATTGCATGAAGTCTTCCATGTCTATCGTGCCAGTAAGGTAGTGTTTCTGAATGTAACTTGGGAACCATAGTCTTCCATGTCTATCGTGCCATTAAGGTAGTGTTTCTGAATGTAACTTAGGAACCATACTCTCTAGCATTTTCCAGATATAGATGATAATATACCTCGACCGTCTTCCCTCTAGGGAGTACAGAGCCTCAAGAGATTTCAGGTGTTCCCAGTAATCTAATGCCTCTACCATATAAATACAGGCTGTGATAGATGCTGTAGAGTCTGGGCAGGGAATGGTTTAGGGTGAATGGAGTGTTTAGGGGTTTGGTGGGGGAAATATTGTGGACCTAAGGATAGGGTGTCCGGGGTAAAGATGTTCTGGGGTCAGGTAGGGTAAAGGAGGGGGATGTCTTGGGATCTGGGGAAGGAAGCCTAGAGAATGTGGCAAAGGGGTGCCGTAAGGTGGGGTGGGAGGAGAGCTGGGGGAGGGGATGCACGTCTCCCTTGAAAGTTTCCGTAACAAGTAAACACGAAGGAAATGATGCACTTTGGTTAAATGTGAATCATTATATATTCAAATACTGAGGAAGTTCTATCTTCCGACTTATACGTCTTCCAAACTTCTGTTCAGGAAGTAACAAATTGCCAGAACACTCCACAGGGAATTTCGGCAACTAAAACAGCGAAGATAAATAAATAAATAAATATATATATATATATATATATATATATATATATATATATATATATATATATATATATATATATATATATATATTGAAGAATGTGTGGAAGTCGAGAACATTATCTCGGAAAGCAAAAATGGGTATGTTTGAAGGAATAGTGTTTCCAACAATGTTGTATGGTTGCGAGGCGTGGGCTATGGATAGAGTTGTGCGCAGACGGATGGATGTGCTGGAAATGAGATGTTTGAGGACAATGTGTGGTGTGAGGTGGTTTGATCGAGTGAGTAACGTAAGGGTAAGAGAGATGTGTGGAAATAAAAAGAGCGTGGTTGAGAGAGCAGAAGAGGGTGTTTTGAAATGGTTTGGGCACATGGAGAGAATGAGTGAGGAAAGATTGACCAAAAGGATATATGTGTCAGAGGTGGAGGGAACGAGGAGAAGTGGGAGACCAAATTGGAGGTGGAAAGATGGAGTCAAAAAGATTTTGTGTGATCGGGGCCTGAACATGCAGGAGGGTGAAAGGAGGGCAAGGAATAGAGTGCATTGGATCGATGTGGTATACCGGGGTTGACGTGCTGTCAG